>NC_056738.1:300064488-300206988 GCF_019279795.1 Protopterus annectens | reverse complement strand
AAAGAGAAGTTTTGTTTTTTAGGGTTCAGGATAAGCTGATTATCATTTAGCCAGTTTTCAACTGAAAGGAAAGATTGTTGTGTATGCGCCTGTAGTTGTGAGATTGAGTTAGAGGATGTAATCCAAGTAGAGTCATTGGTATATTGTATGAGGGTAGAGAGGGTGGTGGAAGAATGAAGGTGGTAGGTGAAGATGTTAAAAAGAAGGGGTCCTAGAATAGAGCCCTGGGGTATGCCAGTGTGTACGAGTAGGAATGTAGAGCAAGAGGACTGCCGTTTGACTGATTGTTGTCTGTCTGTGAAATAGCTAGAGAACCAAGAGAGAGCTGAGCTGGAAAGATATAGGTTAGCCAGTTTAAGTAGTTTGGAGTGTGATATCATACAAAATGCTTTAGAAAGGTCTAAGAACAGACATGAAACCAGTTTGTTGCTACCCCTAGCTTCAGAGATAGTGTGTGTGAAGGAAAGAAGGGCTGTTTAGGTACTGTGGTGTGGTCGAAACCCATGTTGGGTAGGAGTCAGGAGGCTGCTTTGGATGAGGAATTTCAGTATCTGGTTATGTACGCATTCTTCGAGAATTTTGGATAGTGGGGAAAGTATAGAGATGGGTCTATAATTTGATGGGTCATTGGAGTTGCCACCTTTGTGAAGGGGGATGTAGAAGGACTTCAAGATTTTGAGTACAGAAGCTTCCTTAATAGATTGGTTAATAAGTATGGAGACCGGATAGGCAATAGGGTTGGCTGCTAGTTTGAGGAAGTGAGGGGGGAGATTGTCTGCAGAGGGAGAGCAAGAATTAAGTTTAAGGAGAGATTTTATATAGGAGGTAGAAATAGGGCTGAGTTACAAAAGACTGAAATAGCTTGTCTGCAGAGGGAGAGCAAGATTTAAGTTTAAGAAGGAGAGATTTTATATAGGAGGTAGAAATGGGGCTGAGTTACAAAAGACTGAAATAGCTTGTCTGCAGAGGGAGAGCAAGATTTAAGTTTAAGAAGGAGAGATTTTATATAGGAGGTAGAAATGGGGCTGAGTTACAAAAGACTGAAATAGCTTGTTTTTTTTCTTTTCTTTGAAGAATCCAAGCGAAAAGAACAAACCCAGTCCCTGTTGAATCTGTAAAGTTTAGGCATCTGACAATGCATTTAAACTATAAGTGAAAAAGAGTGTACATTACCATATTTTTTATTTTTGCTGTTTCTCTCTCTCTCTCTTTCATATTTTGTAGTAAAGACAAGGCTCCAGAATTGTAATGCAGTGAAGTTCATAGGTAGCTACTAGGCATGCAGCCCATGAGACCATTGAGGAGCCCAGTGTCATTTCTCATATCACAGAGCCCTGTCTGGTTAAATGTCTCAGTCAATCACACTGTAGGCAAATGGAGGCTGAGGTAATCAAACCCTTGACTACAGGAAGAAGCTTATTAGTAGTTTATAGCCTTAATCCTCTGCACTAAGTGCCACACTGATGCAATCCCAAACGGCCAAGGTACTAATCTTCTGAACAGTGTAGCCAGTCATATAGATCTGCTGTAATCTGGATAGCACACAATAATGCAACTTGTTACTGTACATTTACTTATGTCTTCATTTCTTCATTTATTTATTTAAATTTGTTAACCAGGATAGGTGTTGATCATAACTGACCATTTTCAGTCCTACCCAGAGGGAATAAAACAATATATAACAAATAAATGCTTTTAGAAAAACAAAGTAAGACATTGTATGAAATAAACAGTCTGCACAAATGATAGCCTTACTACATGTAAAAATACGATGCTAATGAACATACAAAATGTCATAATATATAAAGTAGATGAAAACAAGGAGATGGAACTAGCTTGTTGGAAGAAGATGATGAGTGAAAGAAATAGATTTAAGGGATGAAATTAGGCCAATTAGTGAGACTGGATGGGTGGATCAGTTCAAAGGGTTGTGGTCTAACTTTTGATGAAAGAATTTAGATGGAAAGAGTGATGTATGTTTAGCTTCTTCAGTGTAACTGGGTTGCCATAGAGATGGTTATATTTGGCAGTATTCAGTGGATTATATATTTCTTGAATTTTGAATGGAAAGTAGGGTATGGTCGAATGCCTTTTAAACTGGGCATTAGTGCTTCAAAAAGCTTTGGTCAAATGATTGAAAAGAGATGATTGTCATAGCAAGTTTTATTTTGAGGCATAAAATGGATTATTTAATGGTGGAAAGAGATCTGATGGTAATTGGAAATCCTTTTAGTAAGCTAATTTGTAAAAGCTGGGATTACGTTTTGTCTTTTTTTCATCTTTTTACTGCTGACGTCAGGTCCAAGTGCATCCTATGATCGATCCCCTGCTCTGCAGTTGTTATACCTTTGTAGACTGCCTGGTCTGACTTTCAGCAGGAGGGTTTTCTAACCAGGAGAGCTCATCTGCATAGGGACCTCCCCTTACCTCCATGTCAGGCTCAGGGAGCTTCACTTGCCAGTACTGCAGAGGAGGATGGATCAAGCAAGGAGTCATTACACTGCAGCTAGTAAGGGGTTTTTGCTAGCCTAATCCCCACTCCCAAGCTGATGCATCAATTATGTAGGCATTGGGTAAGCTATGAGGGTCTAGTCCAATGGCAGGCCACCTGGCCACGGTGACATGCCTCCCTAGTGCATTCTCCATGCCAGCGCTGCAATCCTGTCTGCAAGTTCTGGCTTCAACCAGGGCTCTGTGAAGTGATTTGCACAGTATTTCTCACTCTCCATGGTCATCAATGCCCATCATCCCTCACCACTCCATCAAACGTCCCTAGGCACTAATTGAGCTCATGTCTCTTGGGCCATAGACAAGCTTTGACAATTATTGCCACCGGCACAGTTTAAAAAGCTAAGACTCTGGTAATAATTGGTCTCCATATTCTACATGAACCTTTTTGAATATTGAGAAGGTGTAACAATGGTGATCTTTTTTTGTGAAAGTGCTATGAGCTTACAGATCTGGTTGGAGTTAATTTGGAGGAGTACCATGTTTTTCTTGGATGCCACAGAAATGAACAGAAAGCAGCATTCAAGATGGGCAGGAAGAATACCATTCCCAATACCATTCTCTCATTCTTGTGATAGAAAATAATACATTTTCCTTGCCAAAAAGACTCATTTGTTGACTTTCCTTCTTAAGTTTGTGGTAATGGAAATTGATATTAATATCTAATTGTACTCTTGCATAATAGAAGTGGTTGGTAAATCCAGTGGGGATCTAGTCATGAAGAATTGGTCAGTTTGGAGTAAATGGTTTTAGTTTTTGTTTCATTTTAAAGATCATTGCTTTCTGTAAATATATTTATTTTAGGTTTATCAAAAGGTTCTTGTTTTGTAGTCAGTTTGATAGGTTTACATCCTTTTCTATTTCTCTCTTGATAATGGTCCTTTAATTTCTCTTTGACAATAAAGACACAAAAGAGAATGTGGCTTTGATGCTTTATTCTTCTGTACTTTTATTGAATGTAACATTGAAGTTGTGGGTGCAAGTATTTCACTTGTTCCTTTGAATCAAAGATCATGTTATCGATTTTTGACTATGTTTGAGAAGTTGATGTGCTGGAAATTCAGATAGAAACAATGACTTGCACAAATGGTGCTTTTTTTTTCATTACTTCTGTACAAGTGTAAGCACACACACACACACACACACACACACACACACACACACACACACACACACACACACACACACACACACACACACACACACACACATATATGTATCAGTCAGGTCTATATTACATCGTCGAACTCACAGGAGTCAGAACGATGTAATATTGAACCATGAAGTTCGAAACCCAATAACCATGAAAACACAGAACAGCGATTTTTTTTTTTCCCAGGGAAAAAAAAAATCGCTGTTCCTTTACAAAAAAAAAACAAAAAAACACTTGCACTTTAAACTGAAACTGATGTGGGGGGGCTTCGACCCCCACTTAAATATACCAACTCAGAGATCGCACCACAGTGGAGGAAATAGCAAAGTCCCAAAAATGGCCCACCAATTTTTTTCCCTGGAAAAAAAATTGGTGTGCCGTGGCTTTGCTATTTTCGTAGTTCAAACATTGGGGTTCGATATTACAACGTTCGGACTCCTGTGCGTTCGTTGTAATATAAACCCGTATCAGTCATGTCATGCTATGTACATGCATCTTAAGTAAGGTAAACCTGTATGCAGGATTTACAGAACATAGAACAGGAAGAATAGATTTGAGGTGGCACTGTGTATTTGATATAGGACAAATGCTGCCTGGATGACTTGATGATACTGAAGAAATGGAAGGGAAGACTGAAATGGTAGCCATGTTGCTGGAGGGGGAGGTGGGCAGGACTTGGTTGTCAGTTATTCAAATACCATCAAAAGCAGTAGAAAAGGAGAAAGAGGTGTTAGTGGAAGATACTTGGGAATAATGTAAGGTCCAAAGATGGTGACCTTTTCCTAAGTGATGCAGTGATGTAAGCTACTAACCTGCAGTAATCATGGTCCATCCTAGGAGTAATACTGGGATTTGCCAGAAGAATATAGCTCAAAGGAATACAGATGGCCATCTGTTTGAAAAGAAAGTGATCAATAATATGAAACTGAAAACAATCTGTGGGGCTGCATTAGAAGGAATGCAGAAGGAAAAACATTTTTATTTGAGAGGACTGATGTGTGGAATAGGAGAGAACCAACATGGGTAAAGGGAGAGAAATATTACCAGTGGAAATAAATTGCAACAGAAACCAGAGTGTTACTCCTATTATAATTATGTTCACATTTTAAAATTACATATAATGAATCCAAAATATAAATCTGTACAGAGGGTTTAAGGAACAGACAACAGAATGGGAACATTTCTACACTTTAGGATTCCTTGCTGTTGGGGCTCATACCCTTATTTGGACTTTACGAGTGAAATTTTTTGTGTTTATAACATTTCAAAGCTCTTACCTTGCTATTTTACTGTATTAAGGGAGGAATGAACAAATAAATTATTTCCTATATATGAAATAAAAGTACTGGAGAAGAATGCAACCATCCAAATACAAGAGAGACAGGGGAAATGCAGCTTGTCAGTGAAAAAAGTTAAACAATTAGAAGCTGTGTACAGGGAAGACGGCATGACAAAGCCCATATGAAATAGCACAACAGAGAACAAATTGCTCTTAGCAGTTTGTGTAACTTTAGAGAATGAGAGGACAAGTATGTGTAGAATGTGCAAAACAGCTTGAAAAATAACTTTTTTCAGATACATTAAAGACTATAAGAGACATTAACAAGAGATTGTGGGAAGTGGGGTGAAGAAATATTAAAATGTGTCTGATAAGGCAGAATAACTGAACAGGTTCTTCGCTCTTCTGTTTAGCATACTAGATTGCAAGCATACCTACCAATTGTCCAGGTTTTTGCCCAGAATTTTGGTCCATTCGTCATAAAATTTGTGGACTTCTGGAAAGTTATTGAGGATTGAAGTCACTAATTGACATATCCTTCAGAAAATGCACACTAACACAAAACCTGTTATTCTAGCAACTCTCTAAGTTTATAAGAGCAATATTTAAAATATGTCCTGATTTTGGGCCTACGTCCCCCATTATTTTTGTCTTTGCCAGATAGAGGTAGTGGGATATGACTGCTAATCCATGCAGATCATGCAGCAATGTATAGCAGCAAAAAGAAGGAAAGGAGAGTGATTATGGAAGAAGTTAGGGAAGAAATATAGTCTTCAAGGGGACAACACTGAAGATCTAGATGAACTGCCTCGATATGCTGAAAGTATTGACAGTGGTGCTTAGTAAGCCAGTATCACAAGTGTATGTATAGTCATTTATTAATAAGAGTGACTGATTTTCTTGCATAAAAATAGATTTAAGACATATATCCAAGTAACACCAGGTCCTTTATTCTTACTTTCTTTCTAATGAAGGCCAATGAAAATATTCTGTGCGGTGGGTTGTTAAAGATCCTGAAGGCTTAGTCTCTGGTTGAGGATTAACAACACAGGACTTGCTAGTTCATCTTTCTCCAAAGCCTCCGACACTGTGCCTCACAAGTGACAGGTAAAAATGAAAGGTACAGGAGTGTATCACAAAATAATAGAGATGACTAGAGACTGGTAGTTTCATCAGAATTAGAAGGTGGTAATTAGGGCAGACCTATCAGGAGAATATCTGTGAGCACTGTTGTGTCATTAGGTTCAGTGCTGGGAACAGACATCTTCTGTATATTTCTATCAGACATCACACTGGATTTGGAAACCAAAAGCAAGTCATATGTTGGTAAAGCAAAGACTGGTGTGGTGGTCACAGACTAGTGGTGAAGGTTGTCTCCAGAAAGAAACCACATAAAATGTTACTAAAAATTTGGCGTCGACAGGATGCCAGATTGATACATACATAAATAATTTGTTAAGCAATAAAACAAAAGCGAGAGAGAGTTTTAATAAATGTAGAGGATGACCTTATGCAGAGGCTAACTAGGCAACCACCTAGGGGACTGTACCTTCATGCATGTAGTGGCAGTCTTTCTCTGTTTATTTTTTGTGTAATGTCTTTTTACTTTAAAAATAAATAAAGTGACCTTACAAGGTGCTCCAGTTGAACTGATGTTACCTTAAGTGCTGTGAGGTCACAGGAGTACCGCCCTCATAATGTTCATATGTAGGCATGAATGTGTCTGAACAAGGTGTGAGCTGGTGATAGAAATGCTATTACCTCATCCAGATATGTTGGTCTGTACTTTGTGTGGATAGTTGAGATGAATGGAAAGGCATGGTGAGAAAAGGGTGATTACTGTACAATGGTGCTAGCAGTGATCAACCAGATATTTTTGTAAATAATAATCTGGCCTTTTGATTTGTGTGCAGCAACTTAGACTGGAATACTTTAAAATGTGGCACATTGTACCTCTCAACTCTTAGTAAGAAATCTGGACAAAGCCAAAAATAATAGGGAGGTGGGGTGTATACCCAAAAATACTGACTGATTTTAAATATTGCTGTTATATCCTTAGAAAGTTGCTAGAACAACAGGATTTGTGTTAGCACATTTTCCGAAGTGTATAAAATGTGAACCTCAAATGTATGTTATTATTTAGTGACTCCAATCCTAAGTGATTTGCTAGAAAACCACAAATTTTATGCGAAACAGACTAAAATATTAGAAAAAAATCTGGATATTCTGTGAAAATCTAGACAACTGAGAGCTATGTGTGGAGGTGAAGTAATATTACATAGCCATTAGATGTGGTGGCTATAATTGCTGGGTGATGATTGAGGTTGGCTGGATGAAGGTAACTCCCTTGTCATTTGCTCAGTTAAATAGTCATTTTCTTGCTTAGTAGGGCATTTGAGAAAAGTAAGATAAACTACTTAACTGGACACCTGATATGCACAGGCAGAGATTGCTATGGCTGTGAAGAAAAAGGATTAGCTGTCTGGTGCTGCTTACTTCTTATTTTGGTTTTGTAGGGCTAATGTGATTATGTGAAGCAATGTACAATATTTTAATGTGTGGCAACTGTTTGGAACAAAGGTGCAATATATTGTACTATTTCATCATGGTCAAATGTCTAAATTGTATACAGCAGTGGTTATAACTTCTTGGTCGGTGGTGGTTGTCTGGATGAAAGTAGCTGAATCTTGTCACTTTCTCAGTTTGTCATCTCTCTCTTTCTCTCTCTCTCTCTCAAAACAACAACATAAAAAGGATAAATGCATCACAGTATACCTAGACGTTCAGAACCTGTAGGAGCTAATGGTCCCACACACCAAGTCTGTATGAGTGGATTTTGACATGGGCTTAGTAATCACATCTGAAGTGAATCTACCTGGTATAAAATCAGTCTGGTGATGTACACAGAAGGTCTTTGCACTTGTTTTGGGGTGGGCTGGGGATGATATTATTTCTTTAACATTCCTCCCAGACTCAGCAGTCACTATAGCTTGTGTTGGGCTGGGGCCAGTATGGTCATTATTTCTTTAACTTTTTTCACAAACTTCAGAGTGGTCACTATAGCTTGTATAGGAGCACTGTACTGTCTGTAGAAATATCAAGTTGGAAATGTTACTGTAATCATTTTCCTCACAATCAAACATCTGATGCATATGCAGGTGGATCTTTTGGGATAGAGTAAATAAGCATGCTGTTTGTTTTTTCAGTTTTGTCCCAGTCTGGCATCAAAAGGTTGCACAGAAGATTGGGAGTCTTTTGGGGGGGGGGGGGGCAGGGAATGAGGAGGCATAAACATGACAGTAGCAGTTTGAAGTATGAATGTGGGCATTTATGTCTTAATATTACCCAATTTAACATAAGGGGGATACACAGAAAGGGACTTTTGTTTTGAGGTGGGGGATTCGGAGAGGGCAGATACTTTTCCCAAATATGATACAAGTATCCTCAAATATATCTTCAGTTTATTGTGAAGTGGTTTTTGGTCAGCTTTGAGCATTAAAACTTGGATAAACATATTTCTTCCTTGAAATAAAAAGTAGGATTGAATTTCTTTTCCTTATGAATGATTTTTGTTCTGGTCATCATTGTATCAAAAGGTTGGGAAGAAAACTAAAATGCATCTCAGGGCATCTATAACCCCATGGCTTCTGGGTGTTAATCAGCCCCCAGTTTAATTTAGTTATTACAGGGTAGTCATGGTAAGTTAGGGTGTGTTGAAAGGATGCTAGAAAAAAAGCAAATTTAAAGTGTAAGGCTACTTTTCTTTCCCTAATTGTTTTTTTTTTCAATCATTGGATGAAAAGATTTGTTTAAGATAACTGTAAAATGCATCTCAGAGCAGTTAGAAACCATATGGCTTCTGGGGGTCACAGACCCCTTGCTTAATGCCGTTATTTCCACTGCAGTTATTACAGTGTTGTCTTGGTTAGTTAGCATGTGCTGAAAGGATGCAGGAAAAAACAAAATTGAAGAGTAACACTAACTTTCTTCTTTCTTTGATCATGTTTTTGTTCAGGCATCTAGAACCCCAGTGGCAAGGCCCCAGACCCCTGAATTAATGCAGTTTTTCCTCCACAATTATCAGAGTGCAGACTTGGATCATGTTGAATAAATGAATAACTGCAGGAAAAATGAAGAGCAATACAAATTGTGAGAATAAAGTAGAAAAAGGGTAATCTGTCGGGAGTACAGTCAACTCAACCGGTTAATTTGGCTTCCATGTGGAAAGAAAGGGAAGAGAAGATGGCAATAAACGATCCTTGGGAATGTACTGCCATTGATTTTTCGGAGAAATATGTGGAACTTGAGAGGGCCATGGTGAAGGAAGTAACAACTTTCTATGATTTAAAGTTATTAGAGAAGTATATTAGCTCTAATATAACGCCCAGGGGCTTAAGAGTTGAGCAGTTGCCTGCTTTCGAATTTTCTGAGGATGAGGCAGATTTGTCCTCAGAATGGAAAGCTATTTCTCTCAAATGCACACTCGGTTGGCTGAGTGTGTTGGTGAAAAGAAATGAAAGAACTTTGGAAAAAGTCCTTGCCTCTATTTTACATTTGCAGGAAAGACTCATTGAGGAGAGTTCTGTGACTGTGTTCAATAAGAATCTCGTTGATATTAAAAACAGGGTCTCTAAAATTGAAGCGGAGGTAATTTCAAGAAAAAAAAGGAAATTCCTCCGTGATGTTAGAGACCATGATACAGACAAGCTGTATTCTTGGTAGTATAGCTTTAAAAAGAAGCGTGGCGCTTTTCGTGACGTCAGAAGTGGGTCGAGATCTTGCATGGGAGACACCTCGGCGTCTTCAGTAGATGAATCTAGCAGCAGAAAAAGCGTTTCTTTTGAGAGCTTGAATGTGGAACAGGAGACGGCAGCCGAAGTAAACGGAGCAGTTGGCAATTCAGGACAGAGTCCGGTACAGCAAAAGGGTAAAAGGCGCCGTTTTCAAAATAAGGGGAGAAGAAGATGATAATCTGGAGATAGCAGTCGGAATGGAAAGCAGCTCTTTGAACCAGGGTTGTTTGAATATGGGCGAATTGCAGCCCAATCATGGACTCATTGAAACTTTTTGCACAGACATTTGCGAAGGTGAGAGTTATAACATTTTGAACATTTCAGACTTTAATATTACTGAATGTGCAAAACAGGTGTTGTTTAAAGGTACAAAGTTTGTTCCAGTATGTTTTCCATCATGGGCTGATATTTCTTTGGAAATTAGGGAATTTTGTAGGAAATTATATTTAAGAAAATTTTTTTCTGACAATGTAAGTATTCCAAATGTTGTTAATGCACAGGAGGATGATGATAATTTAGAGAATTTAGACAATTTAGATAATTCTCTAATGAATATGACATTACATGAGAATGAATTAGTGGATATTTATGTACATGAGGATGTTTGTGAAAATGAAGCAAATTTTGCATTTAACACTGGATATGGGAGGCTGATTGTTCCTAAAGTACCATATAAAAGTGAATTTATTCCACCCAAGAGAAGCATGGCTATAAGCATATTTGAAAAAACATTGTTGAAAATATTGGAGGAAGAACACAAGAAATTTTGTAGAGGGAAGAAAAAATACAATTTAAGCAGGGATGAATGGAAGGCCTTATCTGATTTAAAGAAGTCCAATAATCAGTATGTTTTTACTCAGGCTGACAAAGGAGGGAATTGGGTAATTCTATCCAGGGACAAATACAATACAATAGCTTTAGATTTGTTGTTGGATGTAAACACTTATATAGAACTGCCTTCCAATATGTTCAAGGAGTATAATTCACAGCTATTAGAATTACTTGAGAGGGGAGAAAGGTTGGGTTTCCTGTCATCCGCAGATGTTAGAAAATTGCATTTAAAAAATCCAAAGAGTGCTAGATTTTTCATTATTCCCAAAATACATAAAGACATTAGGAACCCACCAGGTCGTCCCATTGTTTCGGGCAAAGGAGCCTATTTGCAAAATGTTGGAATATTTTTGGATTCCTTGTTAAAATGCTATTTGGAGAGAGTACAATCATATGTGAAAAATACAAATGATGTATGTATGAAAATAAGGGACATCAAATGGGAGCATGACTTTTACTGGACTAGTGTAGATGTAAAATCTTTATACACTAGTATCAATAGACATCAAGGTTTAAAAGCAGTGGAAAAAATGTTAGGGGATGGACCCAGGACTCACTTTATTCTCAGTTTGTTGGATTTTTGTCTAACTCACAATTGTTTTGAATTTGAAGGGAGACATTTCTTACAAAAGGAGGGCACAGCTATGGGGGCAGCTTTTGCTCCCTCATATGCAATTTTGTTTATGGCACATTTTGAAAATTGTTTTATTTATCCCTCAGAATTCTATAAGAACAACGTAGTAAAATATGTGAGATTTATTGATGATTTGTTGTTTTTATGTAGGGGTAATTCAAAAAATTTTGAGAAATTTGTTTCAGAGATTAAAGAAATTTCTTGGGGGTTAGATTTCACCTATACAATTGGGGGGGAAAGTATCCAGTATTTGGATGTCGAGATATATTTGAGTTTAGACAATAAAATACAATATAAACCATTTCAAAAAAATACAGCAGCTGAGAACTTTTTGCATGCTTCAAGCATGCATAGTGACTATCTGCTTAAGTCCTTACCATTTGGAGAATTTAAACGTATTGGGATCAATACTTCAGATAAAAAAAGGATTTATAGTGAATTTAACAAGGTTGAAGAAGACTTAAAGAACGGGGTTATTCTGATGAGAATATCAGAATAGCCAGAGGTAGGGTGGAACGAGAGTTAGGTCTTGGGAGGACATCTGGAACCATGAGAAAATCTTGGAGAGAAGTGAACGAAAATTTGGATTCCCACCTAGCAGGTTTGGGGGAAGAGAGGTCTAAGGATAGCATGTTTTTTGTCACCAAATATTCACAGTTTTCTAATACAGTAAGGGAGGTAGTGATGAGATTTTGGCCTATTATCACTGGAGATGACAAAGTAGGAAAACTTTTTCCATCTAAGGTTACCTTTTCATATAGCAGATATTCAAATTTAAAGGAAATTTTGAATGTTAGAAATATTAATAAATATAGGAAGAATATCAGAAAAGGAACCTTTAGATGTGGAAGTTGCAAAATTTGTAGCAGGGTCAGAAGTTTGGATGGTACAAAAATTAATGATGTAATGTATAGGGCCCTGGAATATTATGATTGCAACTCCACAGGGGTGGTATACATTATAGGATGTGGTTGTGTGAGACAGAGGTGGTATATAGGCCAAACAACTAGAAAGGTCAAGCTTAGAATTCTTGAACATTTGGGTGACATAAGACACAAAAGAATGGAAAGTCCTGTTGCCAAACATTTTTGTGAACAACATAAGGGGGTCCCTGAGGGATTCATATTTTGTGTGTTGGGTAGGCCCAATGCTTTTGGAAATGAAGCAGCTTTTCGTGATAAATTATTACAAATGGAATCTAGGTTTATTCTCAACTATAAAACTTTGTTTCTGAATGGAATGAACATGGAAGTCTAGAATGAATATTTCCACATATTTCTTAGAATAATAATCTATTTTAGAAAAAAACTATTTTTTAGAAAGAATCTATGTTTGATGTACGAATTCTAAATTTTGTAAAAATGTGTAATAATAGATGTCATAATAACATTTAATAATGTGGTTATTTATTAATAATAGCTTAGGTGGATTAAAAATGTTCATATATAATTGATAGTACATTTAATGAAGTCAGAAATTATGAATGTGAATGAAGTCAGTATTTTTAAAGTGAAGTGGTATGGTTGAGTTAATAATTAAATTAATAAATTGCTAAATTAGGGAGCATTAATTATGTAATTAAATGCATTATAAAAGGGGTGGTGTTTGATGTTGTAAAATGTATTCCAGGAGAAGGCGAAGGCCGAGGTACCAGAATTAAAAGAACCTTATCAAACATTCCAGTGTTTGTGTTCCTGTTTCGTATATTAAGCCATAGTGTAACTATAGACCAAGATGGGTTAGCGGGAGCAAACCAGGGCCCACTACTGGAGCTGATCCTTCTCTGTGTTTATAAATAAGTTAGCAGGAAGCTTGAAGGGAAAAGTATGTCTCTTTTTTTTTTTTTTTTGATGATGACAAGAAATGAGTAAATATGATAGATTCAAAGAAGCTTGCTAAATGACTGAAAACAGACTTAGTGAGGTTAACAGAGCGTTATAAAACATGGAAGCTTAAATTTAATGCAAAAAATGCATTTTAATACATGCAGGAAGTGAGCTCATAGTGGAAGGGTGGTAGCAACAACAAAAGATGAAAGGAACCAGAGGTAGTTATTTAGACTGACTTAGAGATAACCAAACAGTGTGAGAAAGAACCAAGGAAGGCTGGTGAAATATTGCTTTCTACAGGAAAGCACATCACCAGCACAAAATGAAAAGTTAGCTTCTCCCTTTATGAACAGTTGATAAGATCCCACCTATTGTACTTTGTGTTTGGCACTTCTGAAGTCTTCATCATCATCATAAGAATGAAGAATATAGATATTTCATAGAGGAGCAACAAATGATGCTGGTCTGTACTAGAAGCCATCCGTAGTGTGTGTAAGTATATGTAAATACACACGCGCGCACACTATATATATATATATATATATATATATATATATATATATATATATATATATATATATATATATATATATCTATATATATACACACACACACACACGCACACACACACGCACACACACACACACACACGGGCAGAAGTAGAAAGAGAAAGGACAGTAGGCTTGAAGAATAGAAGCAGAGTTATACAAGGGTGGTAGATCAGGGGTAAAATGAAGAAACACTATTTCAAAGAAATGGTGTTGAATGAATGAAATAGTTTTTTTTTTTTGAAGATGTGATACTGCCAAAAACATTGAAGAGATTCAAGAAAACAGACTATGCATTAGGCCATCATTATAAGGATGGGGGGAGGGGGGTTATTTGATGGATATTGTTTCTGCCATCAGAAACTATGAGTGGAATTCATTGAATTAAGCTCATCAGCACAACTCCCACAGCACGCAAACAATGTTGTAGTGCTGAGTTAAAATGTAATTCATAGCCGTGAACGTTCAGAGTAGCACTATCTCTTAATTAAACTTGAATTAGCATGACTGTGAGTTACTTAGCTGAGCATCCTAATGTCCTGAGCAATAAATTGCACAGCTTCTTAGCAGATCTCACAGACGCACCTCCGAGAGAGGGAGACATGTACACACACACACACACACACACACACACACACACACACACACACACACACACACACACACACACACACACACACCCCATCCATGCAGCACATTGACTCACACATACTCGGGCAAACAATGACATGCACACTTACAAAGTCAAAAAGACACAGAGTCACATACATACATATATGCACAGATCCACTGACACCATATGTTGTATCTTGAATTTCCCCATCCATACCAATGGCAGACAGTTATCATCCAGCACACAGAGGAAAAAGACACAAATAAAAACACTGACACTAAAGGCTCATGTACATTCAGTCATGGCACCCACTCAAGCATTGTCCATAACTGATGAACCCACATATATGCAGACACAATGTTGCACTCATGCTCAGAAACACACACACACACACACACACACACACACACACACACACACACACACACACACACACACACACTTACTTACAGATACGTGCTCACACAATGACATGCACACTCACAAAGGAAACAACTCATACAAGTACAGATCCACTGGTACCATATCTTTTATCCCAAGCTCCCAATCCATATTAATGTCAGGCAATGGTCATCCAACATACAGGCACACAAAAACACACACTAAGCAGATATTTACATTCATTCATAGCACCTACTGAAATATTTTCCCTGAAACAGTGAACCCACATATACATACTGACTTACTCCATACCTTTCAGGTGTACCTCATTATAAAAAATGTTCCTCATTTTGAGTCTTAAAAAGTTCGTGTTCCTCAAAGTACCACATTGAAAGGGTCTGTCACACATTCATTGTTTGGAATTTTTTTTTAATTGATATCCCTTAAATAGTACAGAATCATATTAATTCATCAAAATAATTTTTTTTTATACATTAAAGTAGCACATTTTACCGATCCTGTGACCTACCTAGTTGAAACTGTTAGTAAGCTGGTAGAAGGTGCTCCACATTTTGCCCATTAGTGCCACATTATGAGAGGCAGTGTTCCTCATTTAGGAGATGGAAGGTTGAGAGCTATGCTAGACTTGCATACATGCATTTAATACACATTTCTTTGCTGGAATACCAGTCTGCCTGGATGAAGATGTTCTGCTTCACTTTGTGCGTATTCTCGAGTAAAGCTTTGGAGCTGCTATGCTTCTATTAACTGTGTGCACATATGCATTTCAAGCACTTTCTTGTGTGGACATCTATGAATCACTCTACTTCAGATGTCTTCTGGGAAAGGTAATGTGCTGTAAAGCATACATGCCTAAATTAAATGTGCCATCCCCGCATAGTACCAAATTTACATGCATTTGGTAATTTAAACTCTTACTACACAGTATTGCAGATCTGAACTATTAGGCAGCACATTGACTTTGTATTTGGAAACTCATGCTTAGTATGCAAAGCAGTGCAAGGGACCTTGCATACCAGGCAAATGTCTCTGTGAATCCCAGCCAATGTTTCTATAATTAAAGCAGTGTAAATGGTAACTTGCTAGGTAGGCTCAAAGCTGCTTAGAACATGACAAGGAAAGGAAAGAACTAAGCAAGGATAAATTAGTTGCAGCTCTACAGGGTGTAGCTGCTACATGTAGACAGAGCCAAGAGACCATGAGTGTGCTTCCCTCAACTCAGGTACTGTTTCTTATTTAAGGTGTACTTATTCATGTTCGATTTGGCATTTGCTACTTAATACACTGTCTTGTACTGTACAGTGTGATGGTCAAGGAATAAAAGAATCCTCGTTATGTTTCTGGATGAGACAGAGTTATTTTTTTATGTAATTTAATCCAGGAAAACAGCAAAGAGGTAATCAGGCAGCCCCTATCATAGTGGAAAGTAGGAAATAAGCAAGGATTGAAGATGATTTCAGATTAGTGGTGGTAGCTACTGGTATTTTACTATATGGCTTTAAAGGTAATATGTAGACTTAACTCTTGTATTATCTCTTATGCATATTGCTAGTGAGGAGAGTTACAAATGGATCGCAAAGCAGGATCCTGCAAGAGAAGAAGGCTTAGACCTTCAGGAAGAGGTCAAATACTGACTACCAAACACATTCATGGCACATATCTTACTTGTTCTGTGAAGTGAATACTCCTTGCTAGATGCACAGTTTTTTGACAAATATATTAACTCTCTTCTTAGCTACATCTCGAGATACTGATAATCACTATCCGATATCATCCTACGGTATGATTCAGTTCAGTGCACTTGACTACAGTTGTAGCATTCTAAGTGTATAGTGAGAATTGTGCATTTGCAATTTTACTGATGTCCTGTATGTTTGTAATAGGGATATTGTACCTGCTTATCCCAAGTATAATACAGTTCTAGGAGAGACAGTGAACTGCAGTTTGAAAAAAAAAAATGTGGTTCCAAGATTTTTGGGAGATTTTCATTTTAAACCAAACCTAAACGTTGTGTGTCTGTGCAGCCTCCAATGAAAACTAGTAAAACCAGAAATAGGTTCACACAGTGAATTCCCATATGAAAATATCAAACCATCCAAAATTATCCAGATTTGCAAACCATAAAGTAAACGGCAATAATTTGAGCAGAAAAATGTTTAATGATGATGTAGAAGGATAAAAGAAACCACATTAAATAGGTTAAGCACTTTCATCTATTAGAACAACCAATTCAGCTGTTTAAAGTGACATGCTCATTATCATTTGACCTAAATGGCAATAAACCCAATTATCTAAAAAACATTGTAAAGCTTATATTTCCTTAGAACATTAACATTTGCTAGAAAGGAGGTAAATAGTAGTTGAAGTAAAAATGTAAATAAAAAGTGAACTAAAATCCAAAAAATCATATTCCTAAATCCATTGGCTTATTTGCCCTTGGTTAAAAATGAATATAAGCGAATTTACAATTCACAGGGAGTAAAGAAACATGTTTATTCAACCCAGGTGGGTTTTTGGCTTTCAATTTTAATATCCAGCAAGGGTCTCTCATTTCTAAAACTGTTTCCCAGTCACCTCCCCTAATATTCATGGGCACTATTTTAAGTATAACAAAAGTAAACTATTTAAAATTAAAAGATTGCAAGGAGTGTTTAAATAAAGAACTGTTAACATTCTTCTTTAAAATATCATATATGTGTCCATATCTATGTTTTCGTAAACATGGTCAGTTTTACCAACATAATAATTATTGCATCCAGAAAACACTGCAACATACACCACTCCTTTTGTGGAACAGTTTCCTTTAATTAAAGGAAAACTGAAAAAACAAGCCACCCTGGTTGAATCACAAAATCAATAGGCTGTATAACAGGAGGAAGAAAATCATTGCCAAAATTAGGAGGTGCAGCATCCAGCAGGATAAATCGCTCTCATCAAACTAAACAAACAACTAAGAGGACAAATAGTCTACCAAAGCCAAATTTAAGGTAGTTTGGCCTCCCAGGCCAAGGACAACCACAAAGCATTCTTTAGCTATGTCCGCAACCTCAAAGGCAATACGCAATTGTGCGCAGAGCTCATTGTAAATGGAACCACCTGTACTGAGACAGAAAATATAGCAAACCTCCTAGCTGATAAATTAATCTCCAACTTTACCCCTCTCTCCCCCTCAACCTTCCCTCAGGAAATATCAACTATAACTCCCCCTACTACCACCAAGAAGCAGGTCATTAATGCTCTCTCTAAGACCAAGAACACTGCATCAATGGGCCCAGACAATATCCCAGGATGCCTTCTAAATAGCATGAAATATGACTTATGAGGACCTCTGGAATTACTATTTAACTGTAATCTCCAAATAGGCTTTGTGCCTCATGGATAGAGAAAGGCAACAGTCATCCCTCTGCACAAAGGTGGGATATCTACAGACCCATAAGTCTCACTACTCTTATATGTAAAGCTATGGAAAGAATTATCATGGAGATGATCAAAAGAGATACAGTAAACCTCCAGGCACTGGATCCAACCCAGTTTGCTTTCGTCAAGGGCAGATCATGCCTACTCCACCTGTTGGACTTCTTTGAGAAGGTCACCAATGCAGTGGATGAGGGCAAAATCATTCACACTGCCTACCTTGACCTGTCCAAGGTATTTAACACAATACTCCACTCAGGCATTGTTGACAAACTCTAGAGGTTCGGTACAAACGTGTATGTCACCCGGTGGATAGCCAACTGGCTCACAGACAGGACCCAGGAAGTTAGAATTGGGGAGCCCATCTCTGCAAAGAGGACAGTCACAAGTGGAGTCTCGCAGGGATTAGTCCTTGAACTGCTCCCTTTTGACATTTAATTCTCAGAAATCAAGGCCAATGTCCGTGGTCTCTGGCTGACTAAATTTGCAGATGACTGCAAATTAGGAGCTCTCATTGAATCTCACACTAACACAAATGTTCTCCAGGAGGGGCTGACATGGACAACTGATGTCGGAGCCATGGACTAAAACTAAATGCCAAGAAATGCATAATAGTATCCTTTGGGAAGTCATCCATCCCTGATGACTTATCATATTGACAACACAACACTTAAGAGTTGACCCAGTAGTCAGAGACTTAGGGGCACACACAGTAATCTAGCCTTTGACCATCATGTATCTACAGTGGTGAGGAAATCATTCTATGTTGTGCAGCTTATAAACAAAGGTATGGCAAAGGAAGTTATTGTTCCACTGTATTCAGCAGTCATCAGACCTATCACTGAGTACAGTGCCCCCTTTGGTATGTACTTAAACAGGCATATCCAACAATTGGAATGTCCGCAGAGGTTCCTCACTAAAATAATACAGGGCATAAGTAAAATGTCCCATGCAGACTGCCTCAAGGCCCTATCCCTGTATTCTGTCTCCTACAGGCTTTTGAGGGGGAGATCTATGCCTGGCATACAGGATATTGTCAGACCCCATTCTGATGGACCTCCTGCCTATCCACAAAACAAACAGGACCAGAATTACCCATTCTAAAGACTTAAACCTTGCCTGTGATATAAATAGGCCCTGCTGGAGAGATAGGTACACTATGTATCCCAGAGACTACCCTGTTTATGTAATAGACTCTCCATCCATGTGAAGCAGAGTTCCTCCCTAACTCAATTCAAGTACAGTCCCAGTCTAGATGCGAAGCACAGGCACACGTTGAATAGAATTCTTTCTTTAATTGAAGACACTTGTTAAAACACTTATAAAAACACTTGTACAAATAAAAATAATAAAATTAATAAAATACGGCAATTCAGGTTGAGCACTTTCATCTACAACAGTAGATTTCATCAGAACATGGTTCTGATGAAATCTACTGTTGTAGATGAAAGCGCTCAATCTGAATTGCCGTATTTTATTATTTTTATTTGTACAAGTGTTTTTATAAGTGTTTTAACAAGTGTCTTCAATTAAAGAAAGAATTCTATTCAACGTGTGCCTGTGCTTCGCATCTAGACCGGGACTGTTTTTACACCTTCGGGTGTAGTAGTGTTTTCTTGTGGGACTGACCGGTCATTGTTCATCTATTTCAATTAAAGTACAACTTGGAAAATTGAATGGAAAACTGGAAATGAATCTCTGATTTGGCACCTATGTCTCTAATGGACACAGGTAACCTGTAAATGGTTCATCTCCCAGGGCCATGCTTACACTTACCAATGGTATCAGAACTTGTCAGGGATTTGGGATGCATGGCTAGGTTTAAAAAGACCCTTGTGGTCATTAGCCTAGTAAACACCTATGAACCTATAAGTCTGGTCACCATGTAAAATAGAAGTTTCTTCTAAAATAAATACACATTGTTTACAGGCTCCACATTTGCATGTACCTGTATTATTTTTAACCTTATTCAAATTTGAAGGGTTTTCTAGTACATGTTTGAGTTCTTTTCCCCAGTTTTATATGAAGAAAGTGGAATAATTCCCACTGTTTGATGTACTTCGGGATCAATTTTAAACGGATTCCAATTATTAAAAATATTTTTTTAACCTCATATAATGAACTATCAAACTTTAACATGAAAGCTCTATTAAAACAAATATCTAAAACTGGTATAGGTGTCTCTATGTTGTTAATAAGACCAGCTGCTAGGAGGGGAGTACACTTGGTTCCCCACCCTTCTATTATCTCCTTACTTACCTCCTCCAATAAATAAGAAGGATACTCTCTCTCTAAAAACATAGCAGTTATCTTTATCAGTTTCACCTTTAAATTGCTCAAATTTTGAGCACATTCTAGCTGGCCTCACCAGTTGCCCTTTGTATACACTTTCTTTTGCTAATGTGGGTGGCAGCTGTTAAACTGTAAATCATTATTAGAAAAAATATATTCTTCCTATAAATAGTAGACAAACTTTTTCAACATAGGATTTTTCATAATACTCGTGTCAAGATAAGTGACTGTGTGCATTCTACTATTAAAGGTAAACTTTAAAAATGTAGTTGTATTATTAATACATAAAATGAAATTCTGAATATTTTCCTTATTATCAACCCATAGAAAGAACAAATCATCTAAACAAAGAATGCATAAAGTCCAACAGTTTGAATGAATAGAATTCAAAGCAAAGTTCTTTTACCAACTATACATTATATCAGGTTGGCATATATGGGGTCACAGGCTGAACCCTTGGCCACTCCTTGAGTCTGCTTAAAGTTTTCTCTTTCAAAATAGATGGAATTGTAGTCTAAACCAATTTCAACCATATCAATTAATAATTTGAGTACAATCATTGAGTTGAGTAAGTTCTAATAATACCTGATGAAATACAGCCAACCCTTCTTTATGTGGATAAATGTAAATAAATAAAACCACATCAGTTGTTTAAAAATAAAAAAATGAGCATGTCACTTTAAAAATATGTGGTTGTCACCAAATAAATTATGCTTCAGTTTCCCTAAAAAGTCTCAGGTGTCTGTAATAATATGTTGAACTGAATTTAATGTGTTCTTCACTGTTCAAGAAACAGTGCTAATGGATACGTTTTGGAACCCTGGGCTGAAGCGATCAGCCTGTAAGGGGGATCTTTAATATTTTTATGTACTTTTGGTATACCAAAGACCCACCAGTATCATTGGATGTTTATTATAAAGAAAATGAAATATATCAGGGGTAATTCTCCCTTGTGAAAGGCAGTCTTCCAAGAAGGTATCAGTCTTCTTGTAAGCAATATTAATTTAATTTTAGAGACAGTATTATATTTGTAGTATCTTGTAACATTTCACAAATCTTACTAGCATAATCGATCTTATCTTCTATAACAACTCCGCCCTTTTTTTCCAGCTACAAAACCCTAATGGTATTGTTGTTTTTAAATTCATTGAGCAAAATTTGTTCATCCTTAGTCAAGTTGTACTGTGGTCTTTTCATCTTCATAAACAACTCAAATAGGTCTTGTGTACAACATTTTTCAAAAATTGCAATAGTTGGATGTAAGGGCAGGTTAAACATACTTTTATTTTTTTAAGGCAGTACAATTATAAGAACTAACAAAAGTTTGTTGATCTTTGAATTGTACAGCTAGGTTTAGCTTATGGGTGAAAAGCTTCAATTCTATCAATAAATCTGAAATATCTAATGAATTTTTGTAATGAATTTAAAGCCTTTACTAAATAAAGAAAAATGAAAAGTATAGTAATATCTAAATTAGTATAAGTGAAAAATTGGAAGCCCCCATAGCTGTGCATTGTGTCGTTAGTAATAACTATTTCTTTGCCAGCAAGATTTTGTGTAGGAGAAAGATTCTGTATTGACATGGCCTTCAAAGCTAGTTGTAATTCTTTGTCCTCCTTCTTGCACCTCATCCCGACCTGTTTTCTTCCTCTACCATAAGGAGATTGATATGGGGGGGAGTTTACCTGAAAAGGGTTGATAGGTTCCTTTGGTATTGCTCCCAGTCTTTCTGATCTACAGGGCAGAGGGGGGAATTCATGAGGGTTGTCCAAGAACCCACAAGGGGCAAAAATGTCCCTTTTGTTGGAAATTGTCAGTCTGGAACCAAAACCAAAACTTGTATTCGAAATGTTCTGAGTCTCTCGCAAATTAATGCTTTCAATACCATCAGCATTATCTTGCTCAGTAGATCCCTCACTAAAATTGGCATTCCTAGGTTAGGGATAGGCTCTACTATTAGTGTAATCATGATAATCCCTTAGAAGTTTCTTTTTCTTTCTAAAAATCACATCCTTATGTTTTTCTCCTACGCTAAAAAATATTTGGCTTTGTATATTACAGGTCAACAGGTCACTTGAAATTTTATTTAGTTTTGTGATTTTATCCTTCTATATCATTAAACATTTTTTTCTGTTCAGATCTTTTCCGCTTGCTTTATAGTTTGCAAATTTGGATAATTTTGGATGGTCTGATATTTTCATACAGAGATTCACTACATGAACCCATTTCTGGGTTTAATGATTTTCATTTTAAACCATCCATCACTCTTTGCCTTTGTTTGATTCATTTACTTTTGAGTTTGTCACAACTTGAAGTTTTTGAAACAAATTTGCAGTTTAATTTGCCTTTTTAGAAAGACATTACTGATATCCTTTATCCCTGTTCAAAAGTGTTTTTAGGCATGACCATTAATTTATAATCCTCATTTGACTTCTTCCAAAGAGAGAAAATGTTTGCGTACTATTCCAGGATATTTGCAGCTAAACTTTATATCAAACCATCTATTTTCCAGTTTATTTTTCCTCATTTCTTCAGTCTTTGTGGAATAATGCATCTAATTCTGTTGAAAGAATAAAGTGAAGGTAGATTAATAAAATACTGAAATACAGTTCATAAAATGGCATACTGTAAACAGACAAGAAGATTTGGTTCTTCTTCTGTATCAACTACATTTGATTTATTGGCAAAATTACTGTGGAGCAAAGAAGAAACAAGCTTAAGAAGAATTCAGTGCTGTCATCACTGGGTCACTCTTCAGCAACAGCAAATGATTGCAATTGTTTTCTTCAGCTTATTTTGTAAAAATATCAAAACTCACTTTCTTTTTAAACACAGGAACCCACCTTCCGATGGTTAATAAAGCTTCCTTACAACACAGCTACATCTATCCAATGTTCATAAGTTCATTAAGTTAATTACAGAGTTCATAAGTTTAAGTTAATTACAAAGTTCAAACCAAAGCGGCCATCAAGGAACACTGATTCCTTAATATCTGGATCGAATTCTTTATCCCCCATCCACGTATCCAAAGTTTTTTTAAAAATTTCAGCATTTGCTGACCTTTGAACCACATGAAGTAATTTGTTCAATAACACAGACACTTGTTGATTAATGTGATTATGCCAAAAATGTGTTTTTGATACCTCTATGTGAGACAAAATACACTTGTTAATAAAAACCCACCTTATACCATGAAACACTTCTCATGACCTATAATGATTTCCTTAGCATGAATTCATATTATGCGATGTGTGTTTTTTAACATAAACCTGGACCTAATTATTATTCTATTAGCAGTAACAGAGTAACAGGCCTTTGTGATTCTGTGCATATATCTGCTTCAATTCCTACTTAATGAATAATAACATTACAATTTCTGTTGTTCAGGATTCTCAAGCAGAATTAAAAACAATAACGACAACAACAAAAAAAATCAAACTTTTTGACTGGAATGAGTTCATAAGAGTATGTTACATATTCCAGAAGTGAATTAATCCTATAAAGTAAATTTCTTTTGCATCAGTAAAACATTTCATTTAGGCAATCTCTGATAGATTTATTTCCTCAAAAAAGTTATCTGCTAATCAGCTGTGCAAACTGAACCTCAGCTTGCACTGGATACTCAAGTTTCCAAGTTTCGTGAATCTACCTCCCTAGATGTATGAATTCCTATTTTTTTATATTGCCAGCTTGCCTTGACTCAATCACTATCTACATAGTTTCATCAGTGATTTCTTTAATTCATTCTATCACTTTGACGAATGTCATTAAACTCTTAAAAAAAAAAAAAAATCTCCCATTCAGCAGGCATGGGGCTCATATTTTCAGCCTCTGTATTATCATAATTATTCCCCATATATTTGAAAACATGCCACTGACCTGTCTCTTCAAAAATGGGAAAAGTCTGACCTTAAAATACTTCTGCTTATATTTTTACTAACACGTCTGGGCAAATTCTTAGACCCTCTGTTTGTTTCTTATCATAATGGCTACATAATAGGCACTGGTCTTTAAGATGGTGAACAGTGCTGCTTTGGGCCAGGTCACAATATTGCTGTAACTTTACTTTGTGATGAATTCCATGTACTAGAATATGGATTATGAGAGTCTAAATGGGGCCTTATCCATTGACCTTTACAAGCCATTAGGTTTCATTACATATTCATTTAATTTTTTTGAGAGCTTGTGAAATACGGGATGCTACCTAACCGTCTGTCATTGTTCAGCAGCTACCTTAGTAGGCAGTCATTTGGAATACTGCACACATTGTATGTTCTTCTCCCCTTCTGGTTAACTGGCATTCTAAAGGGATCAGCACCTAGGACAGTAGTCCATATGCATAACTCCTCACGCATACTAGATTATCTTATTTTTCCTGCAATCGTATGAATCGCCTGCTATTCTTGAGACCACACTGGCTCAGGATCTTGATGTAACAGGTAACAGTTCTGAGAAAAAGCACTAGTACATTAACTATAAAATGAAACCAAAGCTTTTTGACACATTTACTAGGTGGGCTAGCTTTCCCTTATGGGGAGCCTAACCACCAGGAATTGGTATCACTGATAAGGTGCTAGTCTTCAAATATATGGATCTGCAGCTTGATCTACCCCCTTTCTTCTTCTGCCAATACGGACCTTATCCAAAGTAACTTCTTCAGTCAGTGTATCGTCATCCCTAGTATCTCTCATTTGCTTTCTTTGAAGGTGTATATTTGGTCAGTAGTAATATTCAGATAACAGTTTTTACTGCTTTCTTCTACACATCTCAATAAAGTGTGTGTGTGTGTGTGTGTGTGTGTGTGTGTGTGTGTGTGTGTGTGTGTGTGTGTGTGAAGCATTGGAAGAGACAGAGACATTCTGTTAAATGAGGGCTTTGTATTACATGTTCACAACAAATTGTACACAAAGTCAACATGAACAAAAGAAAAGATATTCGACAGGATGTGTGTGGTTCAGCAAATGAGTCCAAGTTGCCTTTTATATTCTGTTTGTATGATTCTATGAACATGAATCTTAACTGAGCTACTTTGATGGTCACATGGCATGCACGTCCATCTGTCCCCTTAAAGATACAACTAACCTATTGTGATTATATATGCATGAAATATGTTGCATTCCCCCTTACTTTAAACCATCCCCAACCTTAAGATACTTATTAGTAAGATCTATCAGCTTATCATGTTGTCACATCATCATCAGGATATCACTGTATTACACCTGTAAGAGCTAACTGTCTCCTAGTCATAGAAAGTGAGAGAGAGATGGGCTCGTTACCTCTACTTTGAGCTACAAATTAAACTTCCTTCACTCTTCTACATTCATAATTTTCATGTGTTTATGGAATGCTAATAAAACTCTGTATATTTGCTGCACCATATAGCCTTCCCTTCCTGTTTCAACCCAAAATGTGCATTAGTGATGTGTTCTCCATGACCGAGACCTAATTTGGGAAAGGAATATATCTATGTTCAATCATAGCCTTCTATAATTATATTTACAGAGTGTATATAGAGAAGCCTAGAGAAAATTTTTATGTGGCAAAAATTTAAATATATTTCTGGAGTGAACCTAATAACTTCCACATTTTACTGTGATAATGACAATGGAAACTGATGTATCTGCACCACAGTTATTTAGTTGCATATTTCTAGTTATTACTAAAACTAATTTATTGGGCCGGCTCACTTGTTTAGTTATGGTCAGAAAAAAATAAATAAACGTAAGAAATAAAAAACTGTATATAGCTACGATTCTAGTAAAAAATGCTAATAACCTTTACAGCTTGGAATCTGTCATCATAGAAAGTTACTGGCAAAGCAATAGAACATATTTCATTTAGCCCCTTAGTGTGCAGCTTTTTGTATTCTGACTCTGTCCTTGTGCTTCTAGCCATAATGCGTTGTGCATGTGCCATCTAATTTTGTTGCAGTCAGTGAAAAAATAATAAGCCATTATATTAGACCACTACAGATGGAATGCATTGTCAAATAATTTAATAATCCTGTCAGTCTGAATATAAATAAAGCACTTCTTTCTGTCCCCTACGCAGTACCTTTGTGTTCCTTGAAACCAGCAGTAAGTTCAGAAAATGCTTACATGGTAGAAAATTAGCCAAGCAAGCAAGTGCAATCTTGTCATGAATATTAATAAGTAATTCAATTACTTCTCTAAGTACAAAGTGGAGAGACTGCTTTATTTTACATTTATCATATCCAGGTGCTTTTAAAGGCATTATTGCAGCAAATTCAAGAAAATGATAAATCAAATTGAAACTGACTTGTATTGTGAGCATAGTAAAACAGTAGAGACTGTACTCTGAAATATTCATCCACAACCACCTAAAGTCTAAAGCTGCTTGACCTGTGGTTACTGCACTTTATTGCATTCATTGATTTTTTTTGTAGTATTTCTTCAGAGTTATAGAGAGCATATTGAAGTTGGTGTCATATAACAGCACAGAAGGGCCACTAAAGGAACTGGGGAGAAAGTACTGATCACTAGGGTCTTAGATGAAAAGAAGAAAACTGTATTTGTTATAGGTGGTTCTTTTCCCCCCCATGGAGTGATTTTTTTTTAATCCCACTGGAGGATCTAGGGGAAAAAGATGGTAAACACTGACAGAATGCGGTACAGGAACATACATAGAGATAGGTGTGCAGTTTATAGACAGAATAATTTGCCAAGACTAAATGATAATATCAATATCTTGGTAAACTTTTGTTTAAAATACAGATTTCTCACACTCTGATTTACCCAAATTACTGTTCTATAAACAACTGCTGTTTTTAACTAGGGTGTCAGATAAAAGTAATACTTACCTACATTTTAAGTTTTTGTGTGTGTGTGTGTGGGGGGGGGGGGGGCTTATGCACACATGCGCACTCATGCATAAAGCATTTGAAGAGACATATTCCATTAAAAGAGAGCAGTGCAGCATATGTACATTATAAAAGTATACACTGTCAAAATGAATGAGTAAAAAAGCATCACACATGATGTTTATTCAGCAATCTGCTCTGACAAAACTAATCCCTTGAAAAGCTTACCCAGCAACTGGTAACACCCTTCATGATACATATGTTGTATCATTATTATATAATTACATAGGAATATGTATGCTAAATCCTCCTTAACTTTAAAACTGAAGGATTTTCGACTGGAAACAGACCGTCTACCCTGCTTGGATTACTTCTTGAATACCTAATAGAGTTAATAATTCTGTATATTAATAATATTTAAAAATAAGTTTTTATTTTTTGATTTAGGACATTTTTAAGTTAGCTACTTCTACTACCATTTTCTGATTTTTTTTTCTGCTTTTAATATATAGTGATTACTAGACATACAGGAACTGAAAAACTTCCACACAGAAAAGTTTCTTACACTGTTTTGAGGGTAAAACAATTAGCACTTATGTATACACACACACACACACACACACACACACACACACACACACAGACACACACACACACACACAAAAACAATAAAAACTTCACCAGAAGATTTCTGAAGAATTAACCCTAGCAGTTGTAGGGAAAATAATCCATGGATATATGACTAAAAAGTGATTATATAAATCCAGATATAGTAAACTCTGGTGGAAATTTGTGTGTCGATCTCTAGGGAAGCCATGGAGTTTTTCTTAATAGAGCAGTTTGTGGTTTACGCTCCATAACTGTAGGAGACTTTTTAATGGAACAACTGTTATTTAGTCCAAGAGTGTTGTCTGCATTGAGATGAACTTGTCATTCTAATTCTCTTCTTTCCAGGAGCACATTTTTGTTGCCATCCAGAGACTCAAATTCAACACAGTCCAGGATATGGAAATTGAAGATGGAGTGTCTTTCCTTGCCCATGCTGTGTTTTGCAAGTGCATTCATGTAGATTTTCAGTCCAGCATCTGACAAATGGTGTGAAATGAGTATATTCTTTTTCTTTTTTTAAACAAAAAACATCTTTATTAAAATGTCAAGTATGATATAGGCAAGCTTACATTTATGTAAATGAAAAACAAACAACATTGATACCACTTCAGTTGAAAACATTATGCATCATAGACACCATTGAAACAACTGTAGTAAGAAACATTATACATCACTTATAACCTATCCAGTCATTGTCAGTTAAGCATTATATACTTGGCGACAGCCCTTTCCCCTTTCTGTTGCTTGAGTTGTTGTGCTAAGTTTTTGTGCTCTAGAATTATCAAAAAACAGTTGCTTAACAGCAATGTTTCTAAACTCATGCTATTATCGAGGTAATCCCTTATTTTCTGTGTAGCATTCTGCAGCTGCTTCTTTTCTTGTTCTGAGAGATTCCTCCTATTTTGCGGTACTGTAACAGTTGTCAGCTCCTTTAAATAATTTGTGTTACTTTTTAACCATGTCTACCTTTCCTTTATTTTCACCCTAGTTTTAAACTCCACTTTAATTTTATCCCACTCCCTAGCTATATTTTCAAAATAAATTTCTATCTTCTGTAAGATTTCTTGAATTATTTCCAAAACCCATTCCTTAAATTTCTCCGTTTTCAACAGATTGGCGTGAAAGCACCAGTGTCTCATTTTTATTTCATTACCTTGTGTTTTTATTTTAGTTATTATTGGCACATGATCTGAAATGGTTATTGGGTGTGTTTCAAGACCTTCAATTAAATGCACATCTTCTTGTGAGATATAAATTCTATGTAGCCTAGCTCAGTTTTTGCATTTTGGAGAATAATATGTAAATTCACTCCAAACTCCTAGTACTGAACTCGCATCTTCCATGCCAAACATTTTCATAAATTTCTTAAAAAATCTACCCTCCTTTGTACATTTCCCCTTCTAGCCCCATAGGACACATCTTCACTGTTGCAAACCAAATTCCAGTCCCCACCTATAAATAATATTCCTTGCTGAAAACTGATTGATTTTTTTCCCTGAATTTTCTTAAGCTCTATTATAGCACTTTTAGGTGGAATATAAATGCATGGCAGTGCAGTCCTCCTCCCTTGCCAGTAGCCCCTTACTACTATATAATTTCCATTATTGTCTTCTTTTCCTCTTCTATCACTATTGGAGCTCCTCCTGCATTTAATATAAGTACTAACCTTTTCTTTTGCCCCAGATATTCCACTGAATAACCATTCTGAAAGCCTTTCCTTATCAAATTCACATGTTCATTTATTTCAAGGTGTGTTTCCTATAGTATGCACTCTGCATTTTTATTATGGTTCACTACTCTTTCTTGTGTGATTTGAATAGTCTTACAGATATGACATTACAGAAAGCATCATTTTCTTATATAGTTATTATTACCACCTTTTATGTATAACTGCTTTTTTTTTTTTTGTAAAATGTCTAGTTCCAACTTTTAAGTTACATGCATATACTGCTTGGCAAGTTGGACATTTATACAGTTGTGTCTTGTCATATCCATTTGAGCCTATGTCACATCTTACAGAACATTGTTTTCTTGAAAGCTCTCAAAAAATAAAAACAAATCCCACACCCCCCTAAAGCCTATTAACTTAACACACAAAACTGTATATTTTCAAATATTGAAGTTTTTGATTTGTAAGAAGAACAAAACGTCTAAACTGATGGCCACACAGACAGGCTAGAGTTAGCCAAAAAGAAAGGTTAGTCATGCTAAGATGCATGGTACAGCCTGTGATTTTAGTAAGTGCTGTCTGGTTTTTATTTTATGCTTGTAGCACTCCCAGATAAGAAAACACTTGAATGCTTTCAGTAAACACTTTCTCCAAGTCATTTCTCTTTATCAAATTGTCTTCTAGTGACATGCAAAACTCCTAAGGATACCTTGTTTACCAGAAAAAGCCTTATAATATTCAATATTCTTTTTCATTTACATACTTTGTAATAAACTTGTTACTGTATAGGTTCATAGGTTGGTACTAGGCTATCGGCCCTAGGGCCTTTACAAGCCTAGCCATAACAATTCCCTGACTATTTCTTCCCACACTATTTACTTCCCTGGACCCCTGTCTAGCAGGGTGACTGACGTGATCCCCGGGGTGAATTTCCTTTCTCCCATCCAATCGTCAAGGTTCCTTTTGATGAGGGCCAAAGAGGCCTAAGGCCATAACTCAGTCATTTCCCTATGCAAGCATGGAAAAATACACGTTGATTTCACACTGATTTTTCTTTTGTTGTGTCCACCTTTCCTCTCTCCCTTTTTTTTTTTTTAACATTACAGTACCTACATTTCTTAAAACTAAACAAGGAAAAAGAGACAAGGGTGAAAAAAAAAAGTATTGCCTGTTTTATTAGTATCCCTGTTACATTTAAAAAGAGAACTTTGCTTCACAGCTTACAAAGAAAGTCGTGCAACACATTAGTACCAATAAGAAAAAAAAAAAAGAAATTTGATTTACTTGCAGTTAACGTTCTCCTTCCTCTTCACTTTTCTGAAGTAGTTCTTCGAAGATTAATAACATAAAGTAGGGCATATGCTTAAGAGTCCACAAAAATCTAGTATTCCCAAATCTTCTTGTTCTGCCATGTTTCACAAGTTTAATTATTGCTATTTAATCCATTTGGCAGTTTCAAAGTTACTGATTTTATTCTCTAATCATTAATGACACGGAGCAGAGCACACGCTTTAAAGTCCTTACAAGTTTAACAAAGTCCAAGGAAGTTCAATATTTTCAGATTTTCTTCTTCTGTCATGTCTCACAAATATAATTATTGTTTTATCATCCCACATTTATCAATTTCCAAGTTACTAGCTTTAATCCTATTCATCTTCATCTCCCAGATCCTGTCTCTGTTTCATTGCCAACATATTCTTGATCCTTCTGTTTGGCTCTTATGTTTTCTTCCTTCTCTCAGGCATTTTCCTTTGAAACACTGGAAAAGATTTCATGGGCTTTAGTCTCTCTGTAGTCCTTATCACCAGAAGAACAAGAAGCAAAACCACCTCCTGTTTCACAGCTCACCCTTTGTTGGACGGACTTGTGTTTCCTCCTTAGCATGTGCTGCATCAAAAAATGATTTTGCCCTCCAGGGAAAAATACTTTGAAGATGGCTGGGTACAGCAGTTTAAATCTCACGCCTGCTTATCAACATTCCCTAAATAATCGAATATATTTACTCCTCCTCTGCCTGGTGTGCAATGAGTAGTCATTCTCCACAAATACTCTACCCTCTCTGACTTTTAGCACTTTGCTCTTCTGTCACAATTTTGTCAGAATCAACTCCGTCTGCTGATAAGACTGCATCTTTTCTATTAAATGTTTAGGTTGTTTTCTAGTAACCGGACTTGGAGCATACACATAATGTGCCCTTTCAGTTATCAGTTCCTGTTGTAGAATACCAGTCCAGTTGCTAATTTGTACTTTCATAAAATGAATACAGTCTGTTCCTACCAGCTTCTCTGGTACAGCAGAAAATCTCAGGTTTTCCCTGTGTACTCTTTCCTCCAATTCTGTTATTTTTTTAAACATCTCTTCTTATGCAGTCTCATGTTCAGCTAGCCTTTTCTTCATTTCATCCTCTGAATTTTACAGTTTTGTCACCATATCTCAATACCTGTTTAAAGCTTCTTCCATTTTTTCCAGCTTTCTATTGTTTGCATTGATACATCCATCAGTGTTTCATTTATTTTAACCAGGTCTGTGTGTAGCTGCCTTATACTTTCTTGTAGGTTACGGGAAGTCATGCCTGGAACTTGCAATGCTTCTTGCTGAACAGCTGCAATATTTATATCAGTCTTTGTTTTCTCCTCACATTTTGTAGCTGGCATTCTTCTAGGCCCTTTATATTTTTTTCCCAGCATGCATGCAGTAGACTTAATAGCTAGTTAGATAAGTCTACTGGCTACCTCTGCTAAGTTTCTGTTTTCAGACTGGGGAATGAGAATTAAGCTGTTAGTCAATGTGCAGTCATTATGGAAGTTAGTGAAATGAGTATTTTCAGCATATTAATTGCCTTCCCCACATAAAAAAAAATGTTGCATTTCCGATATTGTGCCCTGCAAGCTACTGTTTCAGTCGCCCCTGATTTTTCTGTGGTACTTCTAACCCATGCTAGTAAGCCGCAGTGGTGCAGTGGTAGCATTGTCGCCTCACAGCAAGAGGTTCTCCCGTTCAATTCTCGGTTGGAGTGCCTTCTGTGTGGAGTCTGCATGTCCTCCCCGTGGTCGAGTGATGTTCGAAAGACGTGTGAATGAGCATGCCTTTGTTGAAGGTTGGGCGTCGGGCTGGCACCTCTGCATCGTAAAAATCTACTGCCAATCATTAGCAGACCGGAGTTCCGCTGTGGCGACCCCTAACCAGGAAAAGCCAAAAGAAGAACAAACTTCTAGTCCATGCTAGGGCCAAATGACACATAGCCCACAAACTCAGTGTGCCACCCAACCACAGCCCATAAGGCATAACGTACCCAACACTCTAGTCATAGGTGACTCTATAGTTAGGCACACTGATGTTCCACTCACCAGGCTAAACAAGTAGAAAGTTGCTGTCAGGTGCCAGGATCCGCCACATAAATTGCACTTGGGTCACTCCACAACAAGTGCAAATATGACTGTCATTGTCTATGTTGATGTGAATGATCTGAGACGTACCTCCCTGGACTACATGAAGAGACATGGAGTAGCTCTCTTATCTTGTAGCCCAGGCAGGTATGACCCTAGCCCTGAGTAGCATCCTGCCATCATCCAGAATGATACCACAGAACAAGGACAAAATGACTTCAACAATTGGCTAAGCTTCTGGTGTCATTCTAAGGGGATCCAGTATCTGTCTGCCTGGGATGACATGATTGACGGACCATGATGCTTTGCCAGAGATGGCATGCACCTGTCACCCTTGGGATTCTGGATACTGGCTAATGCTCTTGCCACCCCTATAGTGCCTTTTTTAGGCAAGGTTCAAATGACAAATTCACCACCATAACCGGTACAAGCAAGCAAAATCTGAGGGTAATGCTACTCTATGCTAAAGTCTAAACCTCAAAATGCACTCACTCGAGGCACTCGTTAAAATGGAGAACATTGACATCTGTGCAGTGATAGAGACCTGGTTCAAGGCTCCAGAGAGCACCCCTGCATTACCAGACTATAATTCATACCACACCTTTCGGCATCCTAACCTGGACCGAAACACTAAGGCGGAGGTGTGTCCATATTCATTAATATCCACACCTCCAGGCTAGTTGCTCAGCATAATGCATCCGAGATTATCCAAGTGCAACTAACTCTGGGCAAGACTGTAAACCAAATTGTAGCTTGCTACAGATCCTCCAACATGCCCCAGGATTCCCACTCCTCATTTCTTGATATACTGGAAAATATTAGGGTACAACCTAACACCCTAATAATGAGCAATTTTAACTACTCCACCATTAACTGGAAAAACTCGTGTACCAACTCTTTTTTGCTAAACGTTTTCTGGAATTCATAAATTCCAATGCCTTGGATCAACTTATCCACACCCCCACCAGGGGCAGCAATATCCTAGACCTGGTCATTACGAACATGGGCGACTGTTCCACACCAGAGGTCAATTCCTCATTGGTCAGATCCGACCACAAGCTAATCACCCTAGACATCCACATCCCACCCCCACTCCCCATTAGGGACACCACTGTAAAAAATTTCTCCAAAGCCAACTTTGCACTTCTTAAAACAGAAGTGGCAAACTTCACGACACCCATGCAGATGGACAATAGAGGTACGACTGCTGAATCCTACACAACTGCACTTTATAAGCACTTACACAAGTGCATGAATCGTGCTATCCCTAACAGAACCAAGATGCTATCCTCAAAAAAATAGGAAGCAAATCTGGTGGTCCCCTGCCGTAAACAAACTCTACAACAAAAGAAAGAAACTGCTGCAAAAAAGAGTAAAGTCCCATGATTGAAGGAACTTCCTGGTCAGCCTCAGTAAGAAGCTGAGCTAGCTCATAAAATCCTCCAAAGCTAGTTTAGAAACAATGGCGATTTTGTTTTCATAAGAAATCCACAAAGCATTCTATAGCTATGTCAAGAATGTCAATGGCAACACTCAGATCTGCTGAGTTACAGCACAATGGCAATAAATATACAGACCCAGCTGATATTGCCAACATCCTGGCAGATAGGTTCAGTGCTAACTTTATCCCCCTCTCATCCACTAAAGGGCCCATTTCTATACTGGAAGAATGCAAAGTTCCTGTAATCACGGCTGCACAGGTAAAAACCATACTCTCCAAAGCCAAGCAAACCGCATCCATGGGACTTACAACATCCTAGGCTGCGTTCTATATGAACTACAGAATTAATTGGCACCCCACCTAAGTACCATGTTCAATCATAGCCTCACCTCAGGCTTTGTGCCCACTGAATGGCATGCAGCGACAGTTATCCCACTCTACAAAGGGGGATCCACCATAGACCCTGGGAATTACTGCCCCATTAGCCTGACAAGCCTGGTCTGCAAGGCCATTTAACGTATCATAATGGAACTTATAAACAAAGACATTGGTAATCTCCAAACTGTGGACCCCACCCAGTTTGGGTTTGTAAAAGGCAGATCATGTCTCCTAAACCTGATAGACTTCTTTGAAGCAGTCACCAAAGCTGTAGATGAGGGTATGTTGGTTCACACAGCCTATCTAGATCTCGCCAAGGCTTTCGCCGCCATCCCCCACTCTGGAATTATAGATAAACTCACTAAACTAGGGGACTCCAAATCCGACTTCAGACCAGTGACAAGTGGAGTACCACAGGGTTCATTCCTGGGTCCTCTCCTGTTTGGTATCTACTTCTCAGAAGTACAGGCTAACACAGAAGGTCTTTGGCTAATGAAGTTCACAGATGACTGCAAACTAGGAGTCATAACCGAAACTCCTAACGATGTGGACATCCTACAAAAGGGCCTCACTGAGACAGATGCCTGGTGTCAAAGCCATGGCCTCCAGCTCGATGCCAAAAAGTGCATTGTCATCCCTTTTGGCAAAATCTCTGTACCCATGAACTACCACATAGACAGTAGTCTACTTAACACCAAAAATGTGATGAGACCTTGGGACACAGGTGGACAGTAGTCTCTCCTTTGATAATCACATCGCTACGGTAGTCAGGAAATCCTTCTATGTGGCACACCTCATCACAAAAGGTTTCTCATGCAGGAAAAGAGGTAATTGTTCTCCTCTACTCATCACTCATTAGACCCATTATAGAGTGCAGCGCCCCTTTTGGTATGTACCTCACAAGACCTCTACATTAACTGGAAAGGCCGCAGAAATACCTCACAAAGAGGATTACTGGCCTCAAACAGATGCCCTATGCAGACCGTCTCAAAAAACTCCAGCTTTACTTCGTCTGATATTGCCTACTCAGAGGCGATCTCTGCCTAACATAGAAAGCTATGTCAAACCCAGAGCTGTTGGACATGCTCCACTTAAAGAAATCCCAATCCCTCTGAGTTACACGCTGTAGGGACCTAAACCTTGTTACCACAATAAACAACATGCTGGAAGGATAGATTCCTGTCCCAGAGACTTCCCATACTGTGGAACAAACTACCTGTCTATATCAAACAAAGCTCCTCATTAGCACTTTTCAAGAAAAATCTTGATTGGATGGGAAATAGGAAATTCACCCCGGGGATCATTTCTGTGGCTCTGCTTGACAGGGGCACAGGAAAATAATTTTCTTGGGTGGCAAAAGCCAGGGTACCTTTTTGGCTAGGCTTATATAGGCCCTAGGGCCAATAGCCTATACCTGCCTATGAAATTAAGCGGTCCATTCCACTCAGGTTGCAAAACCTGCATTTATGAACTCTACACTCATATGTGCAACAAGCATCTGTGCTTTCTACCCAGTCTTTTGCTTTGAGGAAGGCTTTGATGTTTCTTCCTTTGTTAAAGTTAAAACCTGGACCTGATTCAAGGACCTTAGCTATGGGCCTGTTAATTTTTATTATGATTCAGTTCTCAGTGATGGCCCTGTGGATTTCTTTTTGGCCTGCTGTAAGTGTTATGGGCAAGTTTATTTTTTGGGCCTCTGTTTTAGGGTCAAGGTGGATTATTCTGCAGCATCTGCTGACTGGTTCCAGCAGGAAGGGCTTTTCTGCTATTTTAATTTTCTTTATTGATTCCAGTATGTTATTAATTATTTTGCTTCCATACCCACTAGCTAGGAAATCTTTTGTGAGCTTGTTTAGGTTGTAAGTCTGTGTACAAAAATAAGGTATAGAAGTGACTATTTCAAGCTATCACTTTGCAAGCATTGTTAAAGCAGCAAATATGTTAGGTAGAGATACTTGTGTGGGTATGGGTATGGTTAAATAGATTATGCAGCCCAGATGGAAACTGATGTCACTTCTGCAAGTCAGGATGGTGGAAATACAGTAAGTAGACAAATTGTGCTGTGTATAGCTACTGCAGAACTGCAGACGGAATACTGTGAGAGAATGTGCACTATGCCAAACAGATCATTCAGGATGGTAGTCAGGTCAGTCATTTGAGCAGTAAGGCCAAATGCACTGCAAGACCAGTCAAATGCAGTAGAATGTGCACAACTAGAACAAAATGCTGTGAAATCAGAATTTTCTGGCTAGTTACTCAGTTGTAGCAAAAGACGGCAGTGGAATGTGTCTGTAATCAGTATTTTATTATAAGTACAGAGGTACCAATTGCAGAATGCGGAGTTAAAGGCAAAGACGTGCAGTAATATTCTGGAAAGCTGAGCTGATTATTTGATAGTTTAGGATGCCTTAAGTTGGACTGTCAAAGCTGTATCAGTTATTCATGCTACGTACATTTTGCCTCTTTCACTTAGAAGATTAAGAACGTAAGCATATGGACACAGGTGTAAAGATTACAAAAAAGGAGCCTACAGAAAGGGCTAATAATATGGTAGTCGTGTGTAAACAAAATAAATTAGAACTTGTGTTGCTCTGCGACACCTTAATGAATGGTGGGATCACTGCACTTTTTATTAAATCATCGCATTTAGCCAGTGACACGGGTAAATACATCAATAAGAAAACATAGTAACATTTTTCATTGTTATTTTCATGTAGTATGCATGTTTTCTTTTTAACAGTTTTCAGTTACTTTATTACATAAATTGCTCAGTTCCTGATTTCCCTTGAACCTTATTCTTCCTCTTGAGCATTATCATTAATGTATTCCCACAAATTCCACTTATTTCAATGCAGATTGCTCCTTCCCTTTTGTAAAGATACCAACTCTGGTTCTTTTATCACCTTTAAAATTTTCAGTACTTCATTTACAGTCAGTGTAGATTTTGTTTTGCATTTTCTAATAGTTGCTTTCCTGGTAGCCAGTATCCTTAAACTAGTAAAGTCCTACTGTGTCTAGGCAGTTCAGATCCTATGTCCCAGTTCGAAAGAATAATTTTATCTGGAACCATTTTCTCCCCCAACATTTCTGATAAAATACTCTGTAGGGAGTTTTTAAAATCTGACAACTGATTACATTCCCCAAAGCATGTTCACAACCAACTCTCCCTTTCCAATTACATCTCTAGCATTTCCTATCCACCTGAAGAAACAACTCTCTGAAATGTGCTTGGAAAATAAAAATACACATGTAAACACTTCCATGCAAAATCCTAAACATTCTGGACTTTGTTACATACTTTCGACTCATACAGATGTACTCCCATTGTTTCTTTGTAAATTGCATTTCCATTTACTTTTTCTCAATCTTTTCTTACCTCCTCTGATTGATTCTTAAAATTATCATGTAATATTTATATAGCTTACTAAATTATTCCATTTGTAGCAGCAGCTTCTGTTCTAGACTCAATTAAAATCTTTGCCAGAGCTGGTCTTTTCATTTAGCACTCCCCTATCCCTTTCTGCTTGCATGTACTCTGTCAAGCTCCAGTAGGGAAGGCAGTCTCTAACTTGCACTCCAAGCTTCTGCTTAACCTCATCCTCCTCTGCTGTCTTATAATCCACAGTTATTTGGCTCCTTTCCTAATTTCCTCCAGTAAATTCCAGCCCTAGCATATTTTCTATACCACTGTTTGCAGACAACCATATTGGTAAAATCTCCTTTCTGTATCCCTGAGTTTTTCCTGCAGTAAATCCCATCCCTTGCCTGTTTTCTATACCCTTGTTTGCAGTCACACCTATTGGCAAAATCTTTTTTCTCCATCCCTGTGTTGGATTAAATATTAGAGTACTTCCTGAAACTTCATGACTATAATATCGTGTATGGTATTGTTATTCTCCTTAAAGATCTGCATTCAAAATCTTACACTGTCCTTATTTCTTGAAGCCTCTCCTGCTGTTTCATCATCATCCCTTTCCACTTTGATTTATAACCTTCTGCTTCAGTTGTGCATGGGCCTTAATTGTGTAACTCGAACAGTCCCCTGCAAATGAGGTAATCCTAAATCATGTTGTTTTATGCGGAGAATCAAATTATTCCACTCAGCTCTTGTCCTCTTCTCCTTCCAAATAAAGTCAGTCAACTCTTTATCAACTATTATTCGCAAATTGTGATAAAAAGGTGCCAGATCTGTATATAAAACTACCGCTTGTATCTTACTATCCATATTGCTTAATCAAGAGCTTTTACCTTCGCAATTTTTGTATTATCTTGTATTTAGTCCCTTTCTACGGGTCTATATTAGATGCTCGAAGTTACTGAACTTCGAATACAATATGATCGACTCCATATCGTCGAAGTCCAGTAACATCGAACACCTAATAAAAAGTAGTAAAAAACGTCAAAAAACAGAATTACTTGCTTTAAGCAGGGAGGGGAGCACCCCTGCACCCCCCACACCCCTGCTGCTTAAATATTCTAACTCCGAGACTGCACTACATTGAAGTAAATGGAAATCTCCCCTTACAGAGATTTCCTTTCACCTCTTCGATGTTCTGCGGTTTTGCTCTTTACGTGTCGACAGTGTCAGATTCGACATTGTGGTAATTCGAGCATCTAATATAGACTCCTTTCCACAAATTCTTAGCTGCAATAACGGAATCCATTTTAATTCATATACGTAAATACCTCAACTTATCATGTCTCAGTAACTAAGTGTCACAGAATCCGTTCATATTTGGGTACATAGTTTACCTTTGTAGCTTTTGTTTTATCTTAATTTATTTTAGAGATAGTTGAAATTATGCCTAATACAAAATTATTTTCACTGATGGATGCAAATCAGGGATTCTGGCAAATCAAAATGGATAAAACAAGTTCAAAGATTTGTGCACATCTCCTTGGATAGATACAGATTCTTGGAATGCCATTTGGGTTTTTTTGTTATAACTGCAGGCATTTCAGCATGTTATAGCAAATATGACTGCAGGACTGGAAGGTGTTATTAATATTACAAATGACATTTTAGTCTAGGTTACCTATGAGAGGGTTGATTTCTTGGATGTTAGTATTATAAAAACACTATGGATTTCAAATCTAAAGTTTTTCGGAAAGAAACCTTTTCCAATTCCTATTTACATTTTAATAGTGCCCACCCCTACATTCAAAAGAGGAATATTTTTAAAGGTCAGCTAATTAGAGCTAATTGATTGACTTATCTTAATGAAGATTTTGAACAAGAATGTAAATACCTTAAAGGGTTATTTATTGAGAGAGGCTACCCAGTGGAGTTATTGGATGAATCTATAAGTTACGTAACATATTTTCGTCAGTCAAGATATAAGCTCCCTGTTTGGTTGTAGTAAACATATGGTAGCCTCTGATGTAGGTAAGAGTGACTTAGGAGACTATAGTAGAGCATTTATTACGGATTTTAACAATGATTCAAGAATAGTAGGGGAAGTGGTCAAAAAGGAATGGAATAGGTTTACGTCCTTTACTGATATGGATGGATTAAGAAATAAACCTATTAAAATTACCTTTAGAAGGGGGAAAACCTGAAGGAAGTTTGAGGGTAGGAAGGATAAGAATGTTGGAGGTGGGAGGCAAAAGGTTTGGAACCTTTAAATGTGGGGCTTGCTCCCAATGTGTGTATATATCTAACACAGATAAGGTAGAGGTGAAAAGTAGGAATAGAATTATTAATAGTGGATGTTTTAGTAACTGTAATACCAGTGGCCTGGTTTATCTTGTTACATGTGAAATTTGCAGTGCCTTTTATGTGGGCAAGATGGAGAGTCTGTTAAAGAGATGTACGTATGAATATGTCTGTGATATTTGTAAGAAAAATGAAAAAAAATGCTCTTTTTAAATGTACACGTGTGTGGACAAGCAAAATTGTTATTCTTTGTTTTAGAGGTAGTGGGAATGGATGCTGGGGAGGTGCCTGGGAGACTAGGCTGGAATACCGTGAATTATATTGGCAGATCACATTGGATGCAGCCCGACCCCCCCTCAGGTTTAAATGAGAGTATATCCATTGCACCACTCCTGAAACTTAGAGCAGCTAAATTGTAAAATAAAATAAAATATAATACTTGTAATGACACACAGATATGTAGGTATTTTTTTCCCTTTATCCAACACTTGTAATGCCTATTTTTACTTTTATTTGGCACTTGTAATATATTCCTTGGCCACTAGATGGGAGTATTGTTTTAAATATGTTCTTAGGTTTGTGTTTAGTAAATATGTTTATAGTAGGTTGAAAATAATTTTATTTTTCAGCCATCGATTAGTTTTCTGTGCACATGTATTTTATATGTATATTTATGTTTTACATATTTATATATAGGGTTTAATCAAAGTTTTTATGTGATATATATTTAATGTTTTATAAGTATTTGACTATATTAATAATCTTAAATGGATTATTGGATGATGTTGGTTAGGAATTTTTAATGTATTTTTTAAGGTCTTTCTCTGTGTATTATTTCAGTGTCTGATTAAGTCTGGATTACAATGAAAACGTGTGAGTATTGTGGCATTTGTGTTGAGTGTTTCCTGGATTAAACTACTTTATTTCACCGGTGTCTACTTTTGGTGACTTTCCAGCAATCTTTTTATTTGTTGTTGGTGATTTAGAGATTGAGTTCTTCACTTTTTCCTCGGTTTTGGAGGATCATCTTATAAAACATTTCAAGAAATCAGTCCTTATAGAAGGCTCCAGCTAAACTACACAGTATTCCACTGACAGAAGAAGCATGAGAAAGAAGTGCAATAAATGGCAGGGAAAATGATACATAGTTGATGGTCATACCTGAGCAGAGAATATCTTAGGAAATCCAAAGAAGATTTGTTTGAAAAAAATCTCAGAATGTTTTAGGTACTGACTTATCTGCCAATGACTGATGTGAAACTGCGAGAATTAACACCTGCTATCAGAACAGATACCAGAGAAGTGGTCAAGTGTTCAGACTCCGGAAATGTCAGTGAGTACATTGAAGACTCAACTTAATTTACTTACTTCATCCATAGCTATGTCTTCTTTTTTTTTTCCATAATAAATCTTTATTGTTATATTATTTTCATACACAAGTTAAAACAAACACAACATTTTAAGAGAAAAAATACAAAACAAAAGACTACTAACTAATATCACCAACTATCACACCAAACAAATATACAATATTTACAAGAATGCTTCCATGTAAAACATTAAGAATAGAGAAAAAACAAAAAGTAGTTAATAACATTTCCAGTAATATACAGTTTAAATACAAACTTCTCTCCAAGCAAGTATATAAATGTGAATACCTTCAAGTTAAAAGTATTATGCTAATATAATATTAAATATCTGTTCCCAAATTTTTGGGTTATTAATGTTTTTATTATTCGGACTTAAGAGTAGTTTATGAGCTAATATATGCCTTGTTGCCAAAACTCTAAAGTTTTCCCAAGATGTTTTAGATGGGTCTAACCAATTAGTGGCTATATAAAGCTGCATTAACAGAAAAATATTAATATATATAGTACTTTGTGATCTAGGGAGTTATTTCGGAGGAATATGTAAAATCGTAAATTTCCATGACAACGTTGTACTTTGGTAACCCATCTTCTGAAGTCATAGCTATGTCTTCTGATGCTGAGAGGTATCTTGAATTAATTGTTAAATCACTGAAGGACTTAATGCAAACTGCTGTTAATAAACTTGCTATTGTGACTGGTGAAGGTGTAAAACAAAGTACTACTGAGATGTTTCCAACAGTTACTACTATACCTACTATTGTAAACTGCTGAAGGAAGCACTCAGGTTTTAGGACTCCATATAATTTGTTCCTGCTTGAAAACAGTAGTTTTATATCTATGCGTTTGTCATGACTCACTTGTCATAATTAGAGTTAATGTTTCAAGCACAATGTATACATGTACAATTATGTTTGTGCGGAGGGGAACATTTCTTATCTCAGTAAAAGAGACATAGATTTAAATAAAAATAGGCTGGGGTGTGAGTCGTGATTGGGCTGGTCTTTAGGGACTCTGCAGTAAAGGCTTATTCTGGAAGCATCCTTGTGAGAAAACTTGTTTATTCTCCTGATCACATGACACAAGTACACAATAAATGTCTGTACATTAGGCTTATTTATGTGTCATTGCTGTCTTATTCTTTGGTGCACCATAGTGTGAAAATGTAATGTTGCAGTGAGTTTTCTACAGTGTGTTAAATTATACAAGCTAGTGATATGTTTTTGAAGGGTATTTAGCTTTCCCTTCACAGTATTGTGGCCTTGGAGCTGGTATATATAATTTAGGTGTTGTGAGGGGAATGCCCCCTCCCCCATACACACACGAGTCTGCAGGCTAACCACCCTGCAGAAGATGATTTTTTGTATGTGTGTTTGAGGTTTTTTTTTTTTTTTTCACTTACCATTTTTGGAATTTATCTTCCATAAAATGGTGAGTTGAAAAAAGTGATCCTCAATGACTCGTAGGTAAACCTATACGTTATGTACAGTCACTATCTCATATGAACACCTTGATCACTTCTTGTATCTTGAATATTGATTTACATTCAGATGATCAGGCGCTACTGCACTGTCTGGTACATCAGGAACTTGAAGAGTAACCCTCATGTCACAAACAGGCTTATTCAGCTTCTGATTTTCAAAGCACTGACATTGAGGCTAAAGACCACTAGAAGTGATTATTTTTAACAGTTTTGAGTGATAGACAACTGTACTTCCCCCAGTCCAGACTGCTTAATTCAATGTTTTCTCTTTCGTTTATGTGTTTGCATATCTGTGGACCTTGAACAAGATAAAGGCCTTGTTTTTTCTATTTGGGATCAAGCTTCTCTGACTATGAAATGTTGTGATACAAGCTACTTGATAACTTATTACATGGTTCTTCACTTGGTCTTTTTTGCTTACATTGAATAATTAAATATCGATCAGTAGAGCAGATGCAGTGATTTTCTGCGAGAGTCCAAATCTACATTTGTCCTCAATCTTTACATTTTTGCAACTTAAAAAGGATTTTTTGATGACTAGTCTTAGCAAATTGTCCATACTGCTTTTTTTTCAGCAGCTCACTACACATTAATTTTGTTTTTAGATACTAATAATGATTATGGAATAGTTTAGCTTTGAAATATTTTATCATTAACAACTGTGTATGAGGAAGTCACACACGTCTCCTTTTCCTAGCATACTTTATAGTGTGAGATGTATATTTTAATTCCATTGCATCATAAAAGCACAAAATCATTGGCTCACTGAATTTGATTGTGGACTGATATTGCTTTATCCTGTATTCCATGTCTGGTAGAAACAGTTCAGCACTGTGGTGACAGTCTCATTCAGTTGTGCTACTTCTGAGTGTTCTAAATAGTCATTATACAGAAGATAATGTGCATGTTTAACGGGGTAGATCTGCTCCCACTTTTTCCAAAGAAGATCTGGGAAAATAATGTGTAGCAACATTTCCTCAGTTTGATTTTTATTTCTTAAAGTAAAGCAAATGCCTCACCTCTAAAATAACTGTTCAACCAATTCAGACTTCTTCGGCCAATGAATAAAGTCGCATGCTTTTTTGTGTACAAAATGACTAGATGAGACTTGTGGATTTTATGTAACAAAGCTTCATAGAGATGCTCAAGAATGATAATTATTTTGCCTTTAAACAGCAGTACGTCTTCACATGAAAGCTCAACATAGTATTGAACATTTGCTGTTTTCTCTGGATATGCAAACAGCATTCACTGGCCACCCATTCATAGCTACACCTCATAACATCCATTTTTGTGTCTTGTCATGTCTCATGTGGATCCTCAGTTCTTCTAGATATTTGTGAGATAATCAAACAAAGTTTACCAAGTTTGTACTGAAATTGAAGAGCATTTGTTTGCAAGCTTAGTGCCATTTTTGAAGTCTAGTCACTGCTTTGTGAAGATCTGTTTTTAAATGTAACTTGCTTATTATATGACTCTCAGGTGACCAGATTACCATGGATGATAGTCATGAAACTTTTGATAACAAGACTGTGACTAACATTGCTTACTGTATTTGTGCATACTATGTTTGGTCATCCAGAGATCTTGGGACATACGCTACCTACTTGCAGTACTATTTTTCCAAGGCCTTGTTGATTTTCCTCTGCTTGAAGTGCACCTGGCTGTAATAAGTCATAGAATTTCAAATTAGTTAGCTCTAGTACTAATATTTTTAGCATCAACAAGCTCTTTTATTGCCCCACCTAAACCAAACAACACTGTACTATGGTTCAGTAACTTCCTAAGTGGCAATGCTATGTTTAAAAAGTTTGAAATGAACTCATAAAGATAATGTACAATACCAAGAAAACACACAAGAGATTACCTGTTATAAGGTTTATTCATATCTTCTATTGCCTTTGCTTAGCAGGATCTGGTTTGAAATCTTGAACTCAAACATGTCACATGTACTAGGGTGTTGATGCAGAAATCTGACATTTACTGTCTTTTAGTTTCAAGCTTGTTTGCCCTAATTTGTCTAACAAATAAGTCTGATATAATGCTTTTGTTTAACAGCTTCTCAGACTAGAAGTTCATTAATTATATTAGCCATTCCTCCTAGGCCGTAGCCTTCAGTATTTGAAAGGTGGCACAGCTGATAATGTTATCACCTCACAGCAAGAAGCTCACCGGTTCGATTCTCGCCTGAGGTGCCTTCTGTGCAGAGTATGCATGCCCTCCCTATGTTTGCATATGTGCTCTGGTTTCCTCCTACATTTCAAAGATGTGCACTATGTGGCTTGGACACTCTAAACTGGCCACGTGAGTGTGCATGAGTGTGTGTGGTGTCAAAGAACTACCGTGACAGGGCTAGCCACCCAGAAATGATTGTCAATGTTGAAGTGACACCCCAGCCCCATGTGCAAAAATGGGAAAAGGGGTTGTGGATGGATGGATTCCTTCTTTTCCTTCATTCATTTCAGCAACTGCTCTGAAATACTTATGGGTATGATGAGTCTCAGTCTTGGAAAATCATATCTTCCTAGGCAAGTTTTGACTTTTCAAAATGCTAGACTAGGGTCTATATTAGATAACCGAACTTTCAAAAGTTCGAGTGTCATATGGTCGACACCATATGATCGAATTTTTGAAAGTTTTAACATTTTAACAGAGAGCTCTGTACAGCATGGAATGAGAAGATTTCCCTTTTCTGCACCGTAGTGCTATCTCTGAGTTTGTATATTTAAAGAGCAGGGGCACAGCCCTCCATGTGGGAGGTGCAGGTGGGCTTGTCCTCCTGCTTAAAATATTCAGGTAGGTTATTTGGGTAGTTTATTTTTTTTATTAGATATTCAAACTTTTAAAAGTTCGATCATATGGTGTCGACCATATGACAGTCTAACTTTGGAAAGTTCAATTATCTAATATAGACCCGTTAGACTAGATTTATCTAGCATAATTTGTGAAAACACTTGATTAGGATCAAGCACTGAGAAGAACAGAGAATTGGATACAGCTGCAAACAACCTCAATTGTTTGAAGTAGATAAAGTTCAATTTTTAAGTCTTGAGGATCTGGACATATTTCAAGTGTGTCTTTATTCAGAACTGTAAGCATGCTATTCATCTATTCATCCATTTCTGTTGCTTAATAATTGCTGCCTTATCTTTTTTTTCCCATTTGTTTTCATGTTTAATAATAGCTTTAAAAACAAACAGGATTCCTGTTGGAGGATACATGGTTTTGCCTCAGCAGAGGTATTAACACATATTCTTCTGGTACTCTGCCTGGACCAGTGAACAAATCAGAGTAACTCCAGAGACTGTATGACCTGCATCTTGTGGAACACAGTCTTTAACTTGGGTAACACAATCCGTAACCTTAGAAACATAATGCCTAAGTGTATGTTTCTTAAACGTCTGTTAAGTGCTCATCATAACATTATTCATGTTATTACATTTGCTGCCAATTTCATCACTCTTAACAGATCCTTTCACAAATGTTTTGTTGGGAGAAGTATGCAAGCTGAAATTGCTCTTATTTATTTATTTTTTTTTAAGTTTTCCAAATCTCTTGGGTTTCTAATACCATGAGGGGAATGGACCCCATTCCTAAGTCAAAGTACAATTAAAATTCATGAAATTAGTATTGTTTCAATCTTTGATGTCAGCCAGAAGTGCTCTTCACAGCAATGTGTCCAGTAATGACTCCTGCAATTCATACGGGGTTACATGGATTGGTACCATATCTAAATACAATTATAGATTATTTTTTTTATAAGACCCGTTGCTCCTACTACTATTGGAATTGTCTGGGTATCTTTATTTTACGTTGTCTCGTTTCTGCCCACAGATCCTGATATTTTATGACTTTTTGTCTCTCTGTACACAACTATTTACTATTGAAATGTCGAATGGCACTACATCGACTGTACTATAGTCAAACACGGAAGTTCGAAAATAGTAATGTCGACGACAAAAAAACAATCTAGGAATAGTTTTAACATGGGTCGAGGTAGGTGTTCAGTATTATTCAGAAATATAAACATCTCCCCTACCTCGACCCATGTTAAAACACAGTCCTAGATTGTTTTTTTGTCGTCGACATTACTATTTTCGAACTTCCGTGTTCGACTATAGTACAGTCGATGTAGTGCCATTCGACATTTCAATAGTAAACCGTACACAACACACTGTAGTCACTGGGTGTGGTGATTTCAATGACCAATGCTACTTTTGTCTTCTTTTCTTGGACCACTATATTTGATTTTCTAGCATCTATCTTTTGAGCTGTTTGTAATGGGTGATCCCATGTGATATAAACTTAATCATTTTCTTTGATGCTTTGTGGCTCATGTTTCCAGTTCAATACTATAATGTTTGCACAATTCCCAGTGCAACAGTCTTGCCACACTATTATGCCTTTCAGTATACAGTCCTTCTGCTGCCAATAGTATGTCACAACCAGCAATGAGGTGTGACTGTTTCCAATTCAGTTTTACAAAAGCTACATTTGTCTGCTTCTCCCACATGTTCAATGGACTTTGTAAACCAGCAGGTACGTAGCCCACTATCTTGGGCCGCCAATATTAACCTTTCATCTCTTAGTTTGAATTCGCCTCTCCTTAACCATTCCTGCATTTATTCCTGATCAACATGAGGTTCTTGCAAAAGTTTTATATATTTGCAACTATATTTATGCATTTTCTTGCCTTCTCAACAGGTTCTTCACCTTATATTCTTTCATTTGTTTTTTTGCCGCAATCAGTTGCTGCTTGATTTTTATCTACTTCTGGTTTGATTTCCATGCCTGCTTGATGCCAATATGCTTCTGCTAGATTAAGCAGAGAAGTCATCTTAGATTTGTTCTCCTCATGTTTCAAAACGTTCACTATGTTTGGGTCTCGTGAGGTCAGCAGATGTGTGGAGTCCCACGATTGCAGATCTACATGTGAAATCAATTTCAAGGAGGCTCATCCCTTCGGAATGGGGAATATATAATCTTGGTATGCAGTGATGTTTATGGTGAACATGAAGCATCCTTCTTGTTTTCCTGTCTAATCTATCCAACACATTTTGGTCCCAGTCTTTCACTCCAAAACTGTAAGTTAGGGCAGGAAGAGCAAACTGGTTTATAGCTTGGATTTTATTCCTAGATGTCAATGCTGATTTCAGGATTAATTTAAGTCTACTAAAGTCTTCCTTACTAAGTTTTATTTTCATTTGTTCATGTTTTATTGTTGATCCTTCATCAATTCTCAAATATTTATATACTCCCTTTTGCTCAAGTTCTTTTATATCACTTTCTTGTCTCAAACTGATGTTTTCCTGATGGTGCAGTTTTCCTGCATTAGAGGTTACTTTTACACATTTATCAAGACCAAATGACATTCTTATATTATCTGAAAAAGTTTTGACAACATGCATTTGTGCTTTCAGTTCCTCATCTGATGAGCTATACAGTTTTAAATCATCAGCAAAGAGAAGATGAGAAGTCTTTACACTTTGTTGCATTTCTAGGAGCCAAATTATACCCATGGCCTAAGCTAAGTAAACAACTTAATGGGTTAAGGGTAAGATAGAATAGCAACAGTGACAGTCACCCTGGAATACCCCCCTTTGAATTTTCATCCCTGGGATAAAAATTTGTCCTTTATCATGGCTTAGTTGCAAAGTGGTCTGCTACTGTTTCATGGTCACTGTAATAAAGTTGATCAGTGTAGGATGTATCCTATACATTTTAAGCATTCTTTTATCCATGAATGTGGGATACTGTCAAATGCTTTTTTGTAGTCAGTCCATGCCATACTTAGATGCTTCCCCTTTTTACAGTTCTCCACTATGATCTTAGTTAACAACAAATGATCCTTTGTTCCATATGACTTTCTTTTATTGACCTTTTGTTCTACTGCCATAATTTAATTTTCTTCTAAATGACTATAAATTCTGCCAGCATCAATTCCCATGTATAGTTTGTACATCATTGGAAGGCAAATTATTGGTCTATAATTTTTAGGCTAGCTTGCAGATTCACTCTTAAATAGGAGCATTGTTTTTCCTGTTCTTAGCCAGGTTGTTGTCTGTTCAGGGTATGCATATAAATAGTTCTTACTCATGGCTAAATCTTCATGCAAAGTTAATACTTTTAACGAAACATTAGGTACTGCATCTGGGCCTGTGGTATTCCAATTGGAGGATTTTCTTAACTTTGTTACAATCTCTCTGGCTGTTACTTCATCTCATTCCATATTCTGTACCTTTAAGTTTTTTATTCTTTCTTTTACTTCTATCCATTTAGCATCATTGTTATATTCCACAGGATTCATAGATGCTTCTCTAAAATGTATCTATTTCTTCTTTTTATGGCTGTCTTTCAATTCCTTTTACTTTGTTTCCCAGTTCTCTGTAAAACCTTTTTGGGTCATCAATAAATTGCTTATTTTGCACTTTTCCTTTATATTTATCTACATATCTTCTAAGTTTTTCTGCCTGTGCTAAAATTTTTAGTTTATTTGTGATAGTGCATGATAGATCCTGTTCTGTTCTAATACTGTGCATTGCTTTTATCACATCCTTTATCACATCTGTCTTTCTTAGTATTTTTGTTGATCTATTACCTCTTCTTTAGTCTTCTAACCGTGACACTTCTTGTCTTAATTACTTTATAGTTTTCTCTAGTCAATACTTCCATGATGGTTTTCGATTTCTCCCCTTCCTTTCCCTTACTACCCAATGTTCTTGTGGTAGAACTTTATCAGTTATTAATTTAGCTGCACAGTAATATATCCTGTTTACTTCTGTTATAACACATGGATCTCTATGGACAGTCTTAATTACGGTGTTCATTTGTTTTATCAGACTTCTGACTTTTTGTGTTTTATTGACCTTCTGCAGTCTATTTCTTCCATTGTCTTAATATATCTATCTATGTCTATTAAATCAGTCAACTCTTTTAGCTCATTTTCTTCCAAACTGAGGGCACATCCCTTGTTTTCCAGTTTCTGCGGGCATTCTATAGAAAGTTCTTTATCAACTTCCTTTGGCACATACTCTTCAATTTCATCCTGTGTCATCCATTGCTCTGTCATATGGGAACTCGCTGGTGTATCACTCCTCAACATTGACTGCATCAGATTTTCCACAGTTTCTTGTTCCTTCCCTTGCTGTCTAGCTTCATGTGAACGTTTATACTGGTTTGCTGTGAAAGGCTGCAAAATATCTTCATGTGGCACCTGACCAATTGCTTCCTGTTCCACTGGTTTCCCCTTACTTTGGATATCCATTGCTCCATCCTGTTGTGGTGCTTTCTGAATTAGATTTTCTACACTGAATCCTTCACTTTGCAGGTACTCCATAACCTCAATTTATGTTTCTTTAACTTCTCCATTACTAATCTCCTTTTCTGATTTTCCTCTGTCTCCTTATTTTTGTATTGTAAAGTTTTCCATGTCCTGTTTGCTTCTAGTTGTATTAAGAACTCTGTGATGAGAGAGCTCTTAGTGACAAGTGTCTTGCTGATCTTCAGTATGTGCGAATATGAACATACCCTTACTGGCTATCTCAAGTGTGTCCATTCACATGAATGTATGAGATGACCTTGAGGTTATTTCACATACTTGGTGAACACTTTTAAAGAGGCTAATAAACAAAGTATTGATAATGGGGGATCTGAATGCTCATATTGTGACAGGCAGAATAAGATACGACAACTGCCTGGGTCCACATGGATTGGGCAGTAGGAATAAAGAATGAGAGGTCATTATAGTCTCCTGTCTGGCAAATGGCTGAATGGTGGCTAACAAATGGTTCAGCAAGAGCAACAGTCACAAGATCACATAAAACAGTAACTCAGGTGGACTTTACCACAATGCCCTTTCCTTACTTGGGTTAAGTCACAGATTGCAAAGTCCTCCCCAGTTAAACAATAGACCCACAGCTTAAACCACTGGTGACCACAATCAACTGCAAGCAGTGACTAGAAAAGGCTCTAAGTCAAAAGAAACTAGGCTGAATACATGGAAGATTGATTATGGTGAAAGCAGAAGAGTTCAAGGAAGTACTCAGGGCCCTAGCACTTTAGGAAGAATAGGCTAGAAGAGCAGAAGCATTAGCAAATAAGGCATCAAAGGTACTCTGCATTCTTCTGGAAAGTGACTCAGCAGATGGCACAAATAAAGTCTATAAGGTTGCAAGGCATAGACTGAAAGATAAAGAAGACTGTAGCCAGGTACCTTTCATAAGGGGTGCCTGCAATAGCCTATATACAGTACCTGTCTACAGGACATCAAAGGCAGAAGGAAGGAATTCTTCCAGTGACTTCTGAATGAAGAAAACCCCCACAAAAGCTGTACTACCCCAGACAAAGCTGACAATGGAAGAAGAACAGCCCATCCTAGATGAACAGTACTAAAGAAAAGGAAGTCAGGAAAACAGGCTGAGATGAGGTTATGGCAGATATAATTAAGATGTTTTATGAATTAGAGGAGAAATAGATATGGACGGTACTCACAGCAGTATGTGGAGAAAGGCATATCCCAGATGAATGGAGAATATGCATTCCAGTGCCAGTGTACAAGAGCAGATTAGTCATTCACAACCGTGAGCAGTATAGCGGTATTAAATTCCTATCACACTGCATGAAATTACTGAAGAGAGTGACTGAGAATTAAATGTGCAGAGTAGTAGAAAGTAAGATAGGGGATGAGTAGTTAAGATTAGATCAGGGTGCAGCACAACTGACCTCATTGTTGTATTGACATAGATATTTGTGAAGAAAATAGATATGAGGATAGAGTCCAACTGAGCATTCCTAGTCTTGAATAAAAGATTTGAGAAGGTCCCAAGAAAGATGACTTGGGCAGGCCTACAGTCCCAGAAACATTGGTGGAATTAGTGCAGTCTATGTACAAAGACCCAATGACAAAAGAATGAACAGTGTTCTTACTCGTCAAGGGATTCCCAGTAGGCATGAATGTGAATCAGGGTTCAGCTCTGAGCTCTCTGGTGTTTATGTTGGTAACGGAATACGTTAGCAAACAGGTCAGAGGGAACAGATCAACAAAGCTGCTGATGCAGATGATGTGGCATTACAAGCAGATTTTGAGCAAAAATGTCAGCAAATGATAGGTGCATGGAATGCAAAACCAAAGGCACATGGGCTGAAACAGAGTACAGACAAGACAGCATCATTGCAGTAAATGGGGGGGGGGGTCAGAAGTTGTTGAAAACTGAGATATAAGAGCAGATAGTGGAACAAGTTAACAGCTTCAAGTATCTGGGAGAGGTGGTTGAGGAGGACGGAAGCGTGAATGAAGAGCTCATATGGCAAAACAAATTTCCTTGCATTTAACTTAAAGTATAACTTTAAATTTTAGCTAAGTGCTTATTAATGGCCCAGTGCTCTTTATCTTCTCTCCCCTCCCCTGCTTTCAGGATCTCAGGGCACCTCTACCTCAAAAGTCTAGTCACATCAGTTGTGGCCTTGCTCATCTATAAATCTATAAAAGGCCAAATGTTGCCTTAAAAAATGTACAGCTTGCTTTCCCCTTTGAAAGTTTCTTCCTCAATAACTAATTCTTTTATAACTGACTTATTAGCCTCTACAGTAGGACTGATAGATGTTTTCCAAAGTCTTCGGCATTAATGCTACTATTTTAGCAGTCCAAGGTTATAAAATGGAATATGTTTGCTGTATAAATCTAGTCAATAACACTTGTTGAAGAAACAGCATTTCAGTCTGTATCAGATTTTTTTTTAAAGTTTTCTAGGTCATTTTAAAACTTTTCAGCAGCTTATAGGATAAGAATATATGTATCAGATCATCTATTCCAAACATATAACATGGTAACCATTTCAAATGTAGGGACCCATTAAAGGGAATCCCAAAATTATGAAACTGGAATGTACCAGAAACAAACTTGTATATGCTGTCTGAGATGGCCATCTCAGAGAATATTCCTTTTTCTCCAAGGTATGGGAATCTTGGGAGTTTATATATCAGTTTGCGGGTGATGGGGTACAGGGGAGCTTGTTAAAATGAGAAGAGTGATGCCTGAGATTTGCTGTTCTCCTGCATTATCAATCTTTTTTGGTGCATCAGCCCTCAGCATTTCAAGTGTTGACATTTCAGTAGTGAACCATATTACACTACCAGTATTTGTTACTAATATTTTAAACATTGCATTAAGGCTAACTAGGCAGGTAAAAATATTCATGGAGCAGTATATGTTGATTGTAAAAGCATCAAAACACAGGTAATCAATGCTAGCATTTTGAAAATCAAAGCAATGAAAAAGTCAAGAGAAAAATATTGAAAAACAATTTAAGTTTAAGATCATATTACGAAAACCACACCACACATTCAAGGCAAATTTGTATGAATAGTGGTGGTGTTATGAAAAGATTGTTTCTAAAGTAATGTGCTGATTAAGGTTAGGGATAGTTTGCATTAGTAAGGTGGTGCAGGTGGTATGCACCAGTAAAGTGGTCCAGGCAGCATTCCTGTGCACCACCTTACTAATGTGTGCTAACCCTGACGCTACTGTAGGAGGCACATAAACATAATGTGCTCTCTTTCCACATTTCTTTTTTAGATAAACCAGTCTATTTAAATTGCAAGCCTTGAATATATGCTGTAGCATTACCAGCCTCAGCCTTTTTGGGCACATAGCAAAAGTGAATATTTTCCCATAATCCTGACTGATCATTTATTCTTCATCCTTTTCCAGTCTTGCCTTGGCAGTTGTCGACTGCACATTTAGCTCATGACCCCCCCCCCCCCTTCTCAAGTTGCAACATTAGAGTAGCACTGAATTATTTTTTTGTTTACTATCTGCAAACTACATAAATTCTTCAAAATAGGAGCTCACCCTTTTGGTGCTGGCATTCATTGTCTGTAAATTAGTGAGAATGAAACTGCCCTCCTGTCTCAGGTCCCACAACACTAGCACATGTTGACCATTTTCAACCAAAATAGCGTATTCAGTTGATCACTTAATACAATAGCTACACCCCAGTAAAATGAATGAGAATCAGTAAATCAAATTAAAGTGAAGCAGAAAACTGTAACATGGGGGGTGATCTTCTTGAGTGATAATGAATCATTTTTTACTGTACATTCAGAAAATATAGTTTATGACTTGTGGCTGCCTTCAATTGTCATGAAATGTGTTTTTTAAACCTGTTTGAGACGCTTTATTTTTTATACAGCACAGGTATGCGATGTGTGTGTGTGTGTGTGTGTGTGTGTGTGTGTGTGTGTGTGTGTGTGTGTGTGTGTACATATGTATGTATATATATATATATATATATATATATATATATATATATATATATATATACAAATGTATGCGTGTGTGTGTATACATAATATATATGTATGTTTGTGATTTATTTGCAGATGGTTGAGCAGTGCTTTGTCAATCTCTGACTCAAATCCCATTTCATTGAACCTAGAGCTGTTGCCATCACTGAGCAGTGGAGTCATGGATTTGACCTCTTCTTAAAGACTTGTGTTAGAGTTCATTTCCAAGTTTCCATAAAATGGATCCCATGTTAATGACGTCAGTGAAACTTATATCTGTGTATCTCTATCTGTATTACAGCTATATGTTCAGTGTAAAGAATAATGAAACTCATAGCCTGTTTGCCATCAGTTAATGTTGGATTATAAACTCTTCTATTCAGCCAACAGTCCAAGCCCCTGTAAAGGCACATAAGGTATCCAGACTTCTGATTTGGAAAGGTAAAGTGTTCACCACAATCCTGAGCTACTGTGGACATTTCTCATTTCTTGGTCGGCTGTTTTCAGACATAGTTACCTTAATAAATAACTGTTTGCTCTCAGATTCCTGTGTATGCTCCTTAATTTTAACACTGACGTCAACTAGAAACATTTTGCTGTTCACACTTTTATATATCAGTATAAGATCAATTCTCACTAACCTGTAATTAACGGTGTACAGGGACAATTTCTTCAGCCTTTGTGTGCAACCAAGTTGTTTTAGTTTAATAATCTGTCTTGTATAAAACCTTTGAATTCTTTCAAGTCTTTTCACTTGAGATGTATGAACAGACTGATGCACAGTATTTAATATTAGGCCTTGCCACTGATTTGTAGAGGATAGATAGATAGAGGAAGATATCCTCATGGGATACCATATTTAAAGCCTTATCCAGGTCCAAATACACCATATCAACAAACAGTCTTGCTTCCCAATCTAATTTGATAAAAACTAATTAAGTAAGTCAAGCAGGATCTTTCTTCTACAAATCTATATTAGTGTATCTCTCTCTCTCTCTCTCTATATATATATATATATATATATATATATATATATATATATATATATATATATATACATATATATATACATACACACACACACACACACACACACACACACACACACACACACACACACACACACACACACACACCTATAATCTGACATTGTCATACAAAATGTGCTTGAAACCCTTTCCTAGTAAACGGGTCAGGATTGTGGGATGGTAATTGTCCTGCAAAGCAGAGATATCCCTGTTGAGGATCAGAAACAAATACCTCTTTCAGACTAGGAGAGCAAATCATATTTTTAATGTTTCCTGAAACAGATACTGCAAACATTCAACAGTTTGGTCACATATGTATAAGGAAGAAGTCATTCAGTCTATCTGGGACAGGTGCTGTATATAAACTTAATAGTTTAGTTAGCTCTTTCATGAACTATTTCTGTTATCTGATAGCACTTTTGCAGACTGAATAACATACCATACTTGTGTTGGCAGTCTTTATTGCCAGTGATAGCAGAGAATTCCTCAACAAAAGTACTTGTCAGAAGAATATGGTTAACTAAGTGGACATCATTGACTGCAATACTTGTAGTGTTATGAGAATTTGTTCTATAATTCCGTAAATGATTGCATAGAGCCTTTTGATTAAACACTATATACTTTATCTTGTTCTCGTCTTCAAGTCTTGAGGTATGGAACAACTTATTGAGACTGATTCTAATCTTAAGAAATCCATTTTTATTTAATTGGCTATGATTCCTTTTATAAACCCTCCATAAATAGTTCTGTCTCTTTTTACTTTGTTTTAATTCCTTTGATCACCATGGATGTTTAGACCTTCTCTGCCTCCAATAGACATTGGGTACATTTTTGTGTAATAACTGATTAATAAAATGTATTCCATGACTCAACAATTTGTGATGACATTTTTCCTCTCCAGTTCCTTTCCCTTAATTTGCTGTTTATTAGCTTGTAATCAGCCCTATAGTATGCTTTTCTAAAACTATTAACCACCATATGCTGGTATCATACTAAGTTACTGTTACCCATTTAACACTGCAGCTAAGTTGTTTTAGTTTAATATCTGTCTTGTATAAAACCTTTGAGTTCTTTCAAGTCTTTTCACTTGAGTTATATGAAAAGAATGATTTGAGTTATGTAGTTCTGTAAGAGTATCACACCTTTGTACCACAACACCACCTTTACCCACATTGTATCCAGGATTTTGCCTTTTCTCAATGGCTTTGTTATAATTTGCTCATACTGTATCAGCATGCTAGTTCCTTTCTACTGGTTCACCAAATTTTCCCTGCCTCACCACTAAAGTCTCCATTTCCACTTTGGGGGCATTCAGGATCCCAGCTATGATGTCAAAACCATTCATAAAGTATTTGGTCAAAGCTGACATAAAGCAGTTCAGTTTGTCCTTTATTTAAGTCAGTGGTCTGTAAAATTAAGCAATCGTAAGATGTATTAATTTATATTTTTACTGCTATTATTTCTTGTTCATCACTTTTATGTAGTAATGCAGATATGTACCTGCAGTTAACATATATTGTCACACCTTTCCCTTTCTTACTACTTCTAATGACATAACTGATCAATCCTGGTAATGCTGTAGACCTATTAACATTTGAAAACCAGGTTTCAGTTATTAAAATTATATTGGTAGTTACTATGCCTTCAAGAAATGTGAACTTGTTTAGATTTCTTGCATGACACACAAAAAATTGTACGGCCTTCATGTCTTCCACCTTGTTTAACTCTACCCTTATTTTACTTATAAAAGTTCCTTGACCATCTTGGTAAATCTACTCATCAAAAATCTATTTCCTTGATGAATTACATAAAAATTGTCATATCCAAATATGTCTGACTGGAACAGCATGTGTTCCCACAAATGAATGCCCTGAAATGATACTTGCTCTCATGTCCTCCTGATACAGTTAGGAAAACCGACTAGCAACATCTAATAAAACTCTCTGAAAGATTGGTACTGGGAAGACATCACACACAAAAAGATCAAACCCAATTTTTACTCAAGGTTATAATGATCACTTTCCAAATGTTCATAGTTAGTTTTAGCCACATCATTTATACACCCTACTAAGATTACAGTGTCAAACCTTCTGAACCTTGCAAATAGGATTTCTAGTGGTTTCTTAATATTACTCATGTTGCTCTCATTAAGGCTATATATCATATTTTTTTTCTCTCTGTTTGTTCTGGAGAGCAAATGTTTAATTCTTTACAACATTGAATCTCTTGTAATCAATATATCAGCATCAGATTACTATCAAAATTTCACACCTGCAATGTGCGAATGTGTAATCCGGAAAGCATGTATTCAACCTTTCAAGTGAGCAAAAAACAAATAAATGTTGAAGTTACAGCAGCGAATGCACACTAGCATTCGCTGTTGTGGATTCAACATTTTGAATGCAGATCGCACTATAGTGGGGATTGGGAAATGTACCCTTTCCCTCACTGTACTGCGATCTCGGAGTTTGTATGTATAAGTAGCAGGAGGTGTTGGGGATGCAAGGGAGCTTGCCCCCTTGCAAAACATTCATAGCTCATGAATGGAAGTGTGGTATTTCGACATTCTTGAGTTGTCAACTTTCCTAAAATACCTCGTTCGATGATGTTCCTGCTCGTATATTTGATTTCTGACATTTTGGGTTGGAAACATGAACACTCGCACATTGCAGGTGCGAGATTTTGATAATAAACCATCAGCATCCGTTATCATGCTTATTAAATTCACCACCATCCATTAGGTTCATTTCTCAATCTGCATATATATATATATATATATATATATATATATATATATATATATATATATATATAAATAATCTGTCTGTTTATCATCTATCTATCCAGCTGTAGATATATAACCAGACACACTTGCAGATAGACACAAACATACAAATATATATATGTTGTTATACACCTTTTACTTGTATATAAATACACAAACACACACACACATATATATATATATATATATCTATATATATATATATATATATATATATATATATATATATATAGACAGAGATAGATGCAAATATATAGGTAGATATAGACATATATGTCTGCATGTGCAATTATTTGCCCTAATAAGAGGTATTTATGCGCATAATGCAGATTGGCAGGTATTGCTATGGAATCAAACCCAATCACAGCAGTAACAAATAGTGTTACAACAGTTGCCCTACAGACTGCTGTGATTCTACACATCCATGGTAGTAGTTACTGCACTGACCAAAATGTACAGTCTAGTAGTACCCTAACATGCTGATGCCAAACTATACTGAGAAATATCTACTTTTTTTTTGGGAGGGGGGGTAAGTTACCTGAGTGATCTGTACCGTGTTGTACATCCAGAAGCCTGCTACCAGTTCACAGCTACCCATCTCTGATTTCTGTTCCACCTGTTTTGCTAACTACATTTCCATATACTTCATATAATAACTAGTCTATTTTTAAACCTCTCCCTGTTGTAGTACACACTTCACTGTCAGATTACTATAATAGTGCTATAGTTTGTACTTTGGTTTGCTCTATTTTACTTTGACTGAAAGGGCCACATGTGCTTCATTAATCTGCTGCTGACCTTTGGTTACTGCACTTTGGTAGATGATGACACTAGCACATACTAGGATTCATTTGTATAACATGTTGTGGAATCATATTATTATCCTGCAACATTACTTGCACATTTGCTACAACTGTTGACAGCAGTGTACAGATATTATAGCAATGTTTTATTGTCTTTAAGTTGCTCCACGTTCTTCTCTTCCACAGGTGGTTCCTTCTACTGTGTCATCTGCATACCTGATTTTTGTAATCTTCATATATGGGAGAAGCTGTTTCCTTCTGCTGTCTCATCTGTATACCTGACTTTTGCAGTCTCCTCACATGGAGCTGCTGTTCGTTTTCGGCATTTGATCTGCATCATCCAACCCCTCACGTGAAGACTAGTCTTTCCCAGCCAGCCATTTATCAAACCATTGCTTCAGCCAAAAATTTGCTTATGTAAATTATTTATAATTTCCCTTAACATGAGATGTAATTTATTATCTGTACTACAGTATGTGTAGCTTCATACTCTAAAAACAAAGGTTTTTGTTCATGCATTTAGTTGTTCATTCATTCGCTGGTACCTACTGTACCCTATTCATACTTCTGGAAAGCTTTAGCCTTTTTTAGCAAGCAGATATTGAATTTAAGCTGTAGAACCATCTTTGACAGGACATCAGTCAGTCCCACTGTCCACTCGCATACCACCAAATATGTAACTATAGGCAGTTTAAAGTATCATCAGGTAACCCACTGACATGACCTTGTGAAGTACAGGGAAAGTAGAGACCCCAGCAAAAAGTTATCTGAACACAGGACAGACATGTAACCACCACAGAAAAGTCACCCTAACTAGGAGCTGCACTGGAGAATAAACAGCTGTTAGCAACTCTAATTCTACCCTCAGTGTGTAATTATTTAATGATTTCTGTATATATTTATCAAAGTATGTATGTGTATGCATTTATAGCTGAGTTTCTTTAATGTGAAACAAAACTTGAGTCAGTGAAGTTTGATGTTTTCTGCAATTTGCAAAAAATGTTCTTGTAGATTTAGTTCTGCTGTTGTCGGGGTCAAATTTTCAGGTTACATTCAAAACGCTGAATAGCATTACAATGAACACAAAGGGCCAAAACTGAAAATGCTGAGAAGATTGTGGTACAGCGGAGACTAGTTTTCTCCTTTTCCTCACTGCTGTATGATCTCGGTGTTGGTATATATAATAAGCAGAGTGTGTGTGTTGGAGGGGGTAGTCAGCCAAGTTTTTCAGCAGTGTGTCTTTTAGTCATTTCTGTTCTTTATAATACCGTTCAGTGTTCCATTTGGTGTTATGAACGTACTCCCAAACTTTATTTACTGGAACATTTGGTGTCCTTACGGGGCCATTTTCATTTATTCCATGGGCCTTCATTACGGTGAAAACTCTAGCTTGGCTGAGTTTTTTTTTTTTTTTTTTTTTTTTTGCTTTTTTTAACAGTTTCTTTTTTCTTGTATGATCTTTTGATTTTTTGGGTGATGAAAAGTAAAATATAATGATAGCTACAATAATGTTCCTTTTCTAACCATTCTGAGTACTGTCATTTTGTATGCTAAAATTATCTTTTTATAGAGACTTTTGCATATTTACATCTGTTTATAACCATTTCAGTAACTTTGTGCTCATAATATAAATTCCATGATTCAGTAGTTTTGCTACTGAATAGTACTTCAGATTGTGCATTGTGATAATGTTTAAATCCTTTATCACAGATTGGCCTATCTTCTTCAGAGTAGAAACATCTTTAGATTACATTATGAAAGTAATCTTACAAATGACTGGACTGATGACCATGTAATAAATAGTGTTGTATATTAACTTGTGTGTGTGTGTGTGTGTGTGTGTGTGTGTGTGTGTGTGTGTGTGTGTATATATATATATATATATATATATATATATATATATATATAAAGAGACAGAGAAGACACTCACACAAATGTGCATCTATGTGTGTGTGTGTGTGTGTGTGTGTGTGTGTGTGTGTGTGTGTGTGTGTATATATATATATATATATATATATATATAATGTATATTAATACGCATGCGCAACCAATCGATTATCAGTGTAGGTTTCATCTACATTCCCCTTCATTATAACTGCACTACTTATTCTAAGGTTGTTTGACCTCTGAATACATTATATTAAGTGGGTACAATGGGTACAGTGGGTTCAGCTTCCATATCACCCATGACTTTTTAAATACTTCTTTTGATGAAACAGGAAGTCAAAGGAAAGTGCTTCTGTTTCCCCTCTGCATCCTTATAGTCAATATATTAAACAGAGCAAGGCATACTGAGGAGAAGCAGTAAATAAGAAAATAATGCGTTATTAATCAGGTGTACCCTACTGGTTTACTCCCTTTTTCTTCTTTATCTGTATATTTCATTTAAAAGACAGGTATGTCCCTTGATGAGAATCCTCACCAGTAAAGCACTCTCTTCTTGTAATTAGCCGGTCTTGGTGAGGTAAAACTAAATTAATTTGGATTAAAGTTTTGCTATAGATCAAAGTATAGAACTAAATTATAGGCATACCTTAAAACCATAAACCTGTCTAATTTATTATCCATTCCTGTAAAGTAGTAAATGTACTCACTTTTTGGCAAAATTCTACATTCCAGTTACAGAACATTTTTATCCAAAGCAAGCATTGTGTTGCTGCTGGTGAAATAAACATATCTTGCTTAAATTACGCCATCTGCAGTGTCCATTATCAAATACTTCTGTGTTTAATCACCTGTATCTCGGAGTAGGACAATGGGATTTTATTGAATGATCTATATTGTACCAACAGAAGACGTGATTCAGAGAGAACTTTCCAAAAGATGACATTTACATAAGAGACTCCCACTGAAATGTGTCATGATATATAAAATAAATGTTTTCAATTTATTACAAAAAATGTGCACTACCAGTACACTATGTACCTTGCTCATTTCTCAGTAAAGCAGTCCCTGAATGGCATGCATCACTAAATCTCAGACATTTATTTATTAAGAATGGCATCTTCTTAATTATGATGGCATTTAGAGCTGTGAAATTTAGATTGATAAATACAGGCAAGCTATAGTTATAACTAAAATTGATATAATGCTTTAAATGTAGGTAATCGTATACTTTCATTTATGAGGTGATCTTTCTTTTCTCTTGGTTTAATTGGAGTTTCCTTTACCTTCTGATAGCATTTGTATGGTGTACAATATGTTGGAATGCTGTTATAATTAGCAGCAGTATACGTCCACATTCCACCATACTGTACACACTATTTCACCGGTATTATGGCCTCACTGACTTTTTAAGATTGCGAACTCCTTGACTGTAAGTAAAAGTAGCTATAACATTGCTGTCAAGAAATAATATTATTGATTGTGTGACAAAATTAATAGTATTTGGTAGAAGTGCTGTGCCTAAACCTTTTCCATGTGTTAAGCCTGTTACAATATTGCCATACAGAAAACTTTGTGGTGGGTGAAAGTCAACATAAAATATTTCAGTGAAAAAGGCTACAAATAACCACTTCAAATCACTTCCTTTCAGTTAGTCTAACTGTTATGACAGTTCTTGGGTAGGAACTGGGGCCCATACTCACAATGAGGAATATGTAGCAGAGGTAGGTAACATACTGGAAAAGTCATTATTGACATAGTAGAAAAGAAAGGAAATACTGACAGTGAGAAATAGAGAACATTTAGGCTATTCCCTGTAGATTTACCATAGATAAAAAAAATAGATGCCACACATTCCCTGTAAGCTAGGTTTGCCACCTTTTCAAATGGCCAAAGTGGGACATTTTCGTGACAAACATCAGATTTTACAGGCCAATACATACCCACGGTCAGTACAAAGGATATAACTTAACTTTTTTGCCTAAATAATGGCTTATTCTTGTAGCATTTTAGTTGCTTATTCTGTTTCTTATAACATTTAGGTATTTTAGATACAGAATAACTGTTATGCAACTATTACATACAATATAGGACATAATTATGTCCTACAATCTCAGGACATTTGCCATTTTTAATATTTTTTGTCAGGACACAACTGCCCAAAGAGGGACTGTCCCTCGCAAAGTGGGACAGGTGGTAACCCTACTGTAAGTCACTCTATTTTAGGCAAGAAGCTAGTGAGACCAGTCAAACATGGAATTTCTATCAATGATGAACTCTGCTAAATGTAATGTTACTGAGAACATAGTGAAATGTCAACTGATCACTGAGGGTCAGTGTGACAAAAGGAGGTACTGCCAGCACAGCTAGCTGGAATTTTATGAATAATTATGTCATGTGTGAATATCAAACTAATTTATACGAGATGCTTGTGTCACAAATGTATTAGAACTATATGTCTTATCTGTACAAAGCAGTTTGATATATACGTTTGTATTGAAAACACATTTGTAAAGTGCTTGTACTTAAAATGTATCCACAGTGTGCCCTGCTGGAAGAGAACAGAAATGTACATGCACCATTGTAACTGTTTAAGTATATATGTTAACAGAGGAAGCTGGAGGGTTTACCCCAGTCCAGCATATTTTAGAAAAATACATGAAATTAAATCACTTCATAGGCTAGGCCATAAAGATGCTATCTTACAGGTTTCATTGTAGCCAGAGACACAGGTCTGTACTAGGAAGCTTTCTGTATTGTCTTTGGGGTGAGCTAATTGCTACTCTGGAAGCATGAAGGAATGCAATTGTTTTATGACTTCCAGCACCTGCCAAAGATCTGAGCAAAAGCCCTTGTCTGTGTATTTTTACAGGTAGAGGCTATATACTGCCAGCTGCCAGCAATGAGGGTTTGCATGAGGACTAGAAGTAAGATGACCAGAAGATGTCATTCTGCAAGCTATCTCAGCAGTAATATTTTATATATTATTTTGAGAAGTCTGTTAGTGAGGCAGAGCATTCTGTATTTTGTCTTGGACCTGACAAAAAGAACCATTCACCCTGCCATCTGCCATGCTCTAATTAAGTAAGTTAACTATTTGTCTGAGCCTGTTTTACAATGCTGTTTTAAATATTTCCTGTGTTTTGAACTCTGATGTCACTGTAAATTGATATTTAGTATTCTCTTCTTTTATTGTTAGATATATTTAAACCTTTCTTTGTGGCTGATGTTTGTAGAGATATTTAAGTTTTGAGAGTATTTGCATATTTATTTAGTGACACTGTGTGGGCCACTCCTAACAGCCTTGCTCTTGGTCAAACTACCACCTGTATTTATAGTAATATTAGAAAGTAAAATTGGTCATCCTTTGTAAATGGCCGTAAGGTAGTTGGCATGAGTGACTGGTGGCAGTTGTAACTACCTTATAGGCTTGGTAGAAGGAGGCATAGCTAGTAAACCTGTGCCAGCCTTTCCCAGGTGTGCGTGTGCGTGTGCGTGTGTGTGTGTGTGTGTGTGTGTGTGTGTGTGTGTAAATCAAACCTCAAGTGTGTGGGTCAGCTACTTGTGCAAGGGGCACAGAGCACTGGTTGGACAGAGAGGGTGCTGGAGGTCTTGGCTTGGTCACTCAGCTGACATCTCAACTCTAAAGCTGTGCCCGTGGAGAGTCTTATTGGGGACCTGGAGGAAGAGGGAGAAACCAGCCCCGGACTGACTGTGGTCTCTGTGTGCTCTTAAGGGAACTTGCACTTGATGCAGAGAGCTGCATCTGGAAATACTGTGTGTGTACCTGTTATCCTCCCAATGAACTTCCCCCCACAGGTACCAGTGGTGAGGATTTATTTATTTTATTTATTTATTTGTAGTTTGTTTGCCAGGATGGTCCATTGAGCCATGAGGAGACTGTTTTCAGTGGAGTTCTGGGGAGAAAAGCTCCAGAATAATACAAAAAAAATTAAATACAAATACAATGATAGAAGTTACAAGATTACAAATTAGAGAACTACAAAATACGAGGGAATTTGGAAAGTACATAGTAATAAGTTGCAGTGTAGTGGTATTAGGAGGAGCAATTAGTACAATGCAAGATAAATTCATTATAAGCCAATACAGTTCTTGTACACTCTGATAGTTCCTACTGCTAGTGCTAGGAGCTATAGAAACTATAGGAGTTTATTTACAGATATAATAGCTTGTGGGGAGTGAGAAAGGTAGGGGATGCTATGTAGGATGAGAACAAGAGCATTCCCACTGTGAAGTTAGGTATGAGTGAAGTAAGGTTTTGAAGGCAGGAGAGACTGTTAGCAGTATGGATGGAAGGTGGGAGAGAATTCCAGTGGCATGCTAGATAGAAGATGTTTGCCTGGTGGACGGGCAGGTTTGTGCATTTCTATTAGGATGTAATGGGATCCTATCTCGCCTACATTCATAACTGATGGGTTCGGAGCCGATCCATCGGCTCCGACTCGGCCACTATACAATAGAATGAAGTCTCTAATTGGCTGGGCTACCCCTTCTGATAAAGAACAAACTTTTGTCAAGGATGATGGCTTTAGAAGGGGTAAATATCATTAGCTTAGTCTTGGTTGCTTTGAGTGCCAGATGGTTGTCTAGCATCCATTGCTCAGTAGAAGAGAAATCGTCCTGGGTTAATTTTGCTAGTAAGGAAGTAGAGGTAGCAGAGTAGATTATTGTTGAGTTTTTGGCATATTGGATGAGGTTAGTGTTAGGGATTGCATGGTGAAAGTAATTTATAAAGATACTGAAAATAAGTGGATCTAGAATTGAACCTTGGGGCACACCTGTGGGAGTATTTAGGAAGGGAGAAAGAGCTTTTTTCCACTTGACTGCTTGTTAGGTAACTGGTGAACCAGTTGATAGAGGAGTGGGGTAGGTTTAGTTTAGAGAGTTTAGTGAGGAGAAGGTTGTGAGAAATAGTGTTGAAGGCCTTTGAAAGGTCCAAAAGGAGGGTGGACACAATATGACCGGTGTTGCAGGCCTGATTAATGGTGTCTAGGAAGGAGACGAGGGCAATGGGTGCTGTGGCCAGGTCGGAATCCATGTTGTGTGGGAATGAAAAGGTTATTACTTAAGAGATGGGGTAGAAGTTGTAGGTGGATACATTTTTCGAGAAGTTTAGAAACGGGATAAGATAGCGATTGGTTGGAAGATAGTGATGTCATTATTGTTGCCTCCTTTATGGAGTGGTATAATAAAGGCTTTTTTCCAGAACTGGGGGACATGGCACTCTGAGACTGATCAATTTATTAGTATGCAGATAGGATAGGCAACAGCTTCTGCTACTATTTTTAGGAAGTAGGAGTGTATCTGTCAGGGGCATTAGAACATGGTTTCATTTTTAGAAGTAATTTTTTATAATAGAGTTGAGGATAGGGTTCATGGAGAAGGGAGGAGGTTGGGAGCTGGAGTTAGAAGAGAAAGGGATGTGTGTAGTTGTGTGTGGGAAAGCAGAATTATTAGTGAAGGATGATGTTAGTTTAGCTATGGAATCAATGAAGAATGAGTTGAATTGTGAAGCTACTTCTAAGTCTGAGGCATTTGGATCTGGGCAGGGGTTCTATTTTTTACCTGGTTTAAGGAAAGAGGAAATTCCATCCCAGAATTTTTTGGGGTTAGTATTATGGTTTGGAGTGTGGAAAAATAGGCTTTGCGATCTGAGGTAATAAGTTTATTTGCTTTGTTACAAAGCATTTTATATTCATTAAGGACAATGCTAGTTTTAGTTTTATGGTAATGTTTCCAGGCTTTATCCCGAAGCCGCATGCAGAGTAAGCTATTCTTAGTTAGCCATGGCACGGGGTTGCCTTTTGTGCATTTTGTTCTCCATGGGGCAAAGGAGTCAAGCAAGTTTAAGGAAGTTGTATTAAAGTAGGTAACAACGTTATCTAGGGATAGAGTTTTTAGTGGTTTCCAGTTTGTTCTTTTTAGTGCATCTGCAAATTCATCAGGGTTAAAGTTTTTTAGGTACCAAGTAGAGGTATAGGTATGGTTTAGTTTTAGGGATGAGGGAAGCCGATGGGCAAAAGGGGGAAGGTAGTCACCTAGTGGGTCTGGAAGGGTACCACTATTAGTGATATAGTGTGGATGTGAGACTAGAATCCAGTCTAGAGTGCTCCCAGAGAGGAAGTCTTTAGAAGGTCTGGTTGTTGAGGTAATAAGTTGAGTGAAGTTATAAAGATTTATATTTAAGGAGTTGGTTGGAGATTAAATTGTGGCCCAGTTAATGTTAACATCGCCCAAAATTATAGTTTTGTTTGTAATGTTGGTGGAAAGCCAGGAGAGAATGTCTTCAAGGATTGGGACATTATCTCCAGGAGGGATATAAAGGGTGATAATGCAGATAATTTTATGGTTGTTTACCTGAAGAAGGGCTGGAATTAATTCAGCATTACCAAATTTGGGAATAGGTTTGGAGTACAGGGTAACTAGGAGGGAAGAGGAGTAAAGGACAGCAACACCTCCCTCTGTTTTGTGAATTCCGTCTATTCTAATAATAGAGTAGTAGTTGGGTGGAATCGATTCTGAGACTTTTATTTGGGGTTTGAGCCAGGTTTCAGAGATGGACAGGATATCTTGTTAATTATGGAGAAGCCAGGCATGGAGGTTGGGGATGTTATTACAAATGCTGTGGACGTTTAAAGCTGTGAACTGGAGGGACCTACCAGCTGAATGGGGAGGGTAGGATGAGGAGGTAGAGTTTTGTGAGGGACAGGGTCCGGGGTTTGAGTGTATGCCACCGGAGAGAAGGGTAGAGATAAATAGAGTAATGAATATGGGAGAGGAAGTATTTAAATTTTTTAGTATCAAATTTGTGGGTTGCAAGCTTTATTGAGATAGAGATAGTGTAGATGGGAGTGGTGTTTTTGGGGTTACTTATGAGCTCATAGGGGAAGAGCATAGTATTGTTGATGGAGTAAAGGCTAGGGGATATGCAGGATAGTGGGAGTGCATGCTGTATATGGACTGAGGTAGTAGTGTGAAATGAGGGGGAGTGGTTAGCATAGAGAGGTCTTGTGAGATAGTTAAGGTAGACTAAAAAGGAGCAGTATTTGAGTTAAGATTGTGGCAGGTTTGAAGGGCATGGTGTTAATTTTGGATACTAGTTAGATGTGGAATTAAGCTAAAATGATATAGGGACAGACTATTTTTTTTTTTTTTTTTTTTTATATAGAGTTGGATGTAATGGAATGAGAGGGATGAAACTGATGTAGAGATTGGACTGGAAGAGGTAGATAGGTTATGGGTGGGGTAGATAATTTGATTGGGTATGGGAGGAGGTGGGTGTGGTGTACTTCACTATAGGTGTACAGTTACCGGGGGGGATTTGGGGGCAGGGTAGGGGAGCGGAGTGAGCCCGCAGGGCGAATGGAGCAGGTAGAGCCAAGGAGAAGAAAGAAGACTGGTCAGTGAGAAACTATCAGTGAGACAGAGAACAAGCACAACAAGGTAAGGAGGTAATGGGATGAGTCACTAGGTACCTGTGTATAGAGAGAAGCAGAGAAATTTCAAGGGTTTGGATCTTAAAATGGGGCAGTAGTAGCTTAACTGTGATATTGCTGTACCTTGTAATGTAAATGGAAGGTTAACAGTAGGTATATGGTACCACCTAGTGACCAAATTGAGTAACTACAGGATAAGCCACACTGCACAGGGAGTGGGAAAGGAGCCTGGGGGATACAGGGAGTGTGATGTGTGTGGTAGGCTGCAACAAACGCACACTAACTTAGTATACAAAATAGCAAGATATATGATATTCTTCATAATAGGGTACATACACGTTGTAGGTAGTTCTTAAAGGGGCAAGTATGGTTACAGGAAGCACTGTAGAATCCCCTTAAGTAGTTCTGTCAGTGGCAGAAAGCCGAGGTGTTATGTAGGTCAATGAGAAACACCTGGGGTGGATAAGAAGCAGCACTAACAAGCTGTAAAGGAAGGGGACAAATAAACAATTAGTAAAAAAAAAAAAAAAAAAAGTTTCACTATATGAGCAAAAAAGAAGAGAAAGAGGACTTCAATTAGGTCATTCAATTTGGATGGTAATAGATGAAATATGTCCTAGGGATGGATTTGAAGTGAGGAATACATGCAACACAGATAATAATGCAGTGCAATAGCAGTAGAAATTTGACCATAACAGTAATTGAATGCATCAGATATAACTGTAGTAAACTTATAAATGTATCAAACATATGAACTGTAGTAAATTTATAAACACATAAATGAGCAGCGATAATAGTGCGATATACATAACGCAGCTGACTATTTCAATTATCTAAGGCAGTTAATGTTAAAGACACGTGGCAGAGCAACAATTGCACCAAATGTATTACATTCGTTCAGCTTAACTATAGAATATGGGCAGTAGTTACAGATTAAATTGAGGTTTGCTAATATATCAGCATTTCAAGTTAAAACAGAGTGGAACATCAGATGTTATGTGATCCTATCTCGCCTACATTCTGACTGATGGGTTCGGAGCCGATCCCTCGGCTCCGACTCGGCACGCTTATGCCAAAGAGCGAAGTCTCTTATTGGCTGAGCTTACTATATCCCAGGATGCACCACTACCAGTCCCCAGATCTCGCTTTGCGCTTCCCGCGAAGACGTGGTCTCGAGCTGGCTGGGCTGAGTAGTTTTATTAACTAACTTTTCTGTCAGTTTTTTGCTGTTTTTGCTCACAAAAGCTGTTTTAACGGCTATCGCTCTTTTGTGTACGTTTGGGTTGTGAAAACTGTTGTGTGTGATTGGGTTGAGTTTGTTTTCGGCCCCCCTCCATCCAGGGCCTTCCCAGACTGCCAACCTTTTAAAACTTACAGGGTCTCAAGTAAATTTAGTTGTTTAGAGTTCCCTGTCATTTATAGGAAGTGTTTGCGTTAAGCTATATCTGTAAGCTTAGGTTTATCATCAGTAAAGCTATAATTGTTTACTTTCCTGTCAAAGTTACTAGAATTGTTTAACATCATGTCTCAAACCCCTAGGCCTTCGGGCTTTAAAAAATGTTCGAAATGTGGCTTCAAAATGTCTATCACAGACGATCATTCGCTCTGTGTATATTGTCTAGGGGCAAAGCACTTGCAGGAGTCATGCAGCGTATGTCACGCTTTTTCCTCAAGGGTCCTCCAGGAGAGGAAAAATAAATTGATTCTTAAAGGGTTAATTAAACCTTCCTTTGAAGAAGCCTTGGCATCCTCTCCTGCTCCGGCCAAAAAGAAAAGGGCTTCGGTTCCGACCAGTCCGTCGGATCCGACTGCCAAGAGACTTAAGCAGGCCTCCTTCGGCTCCAAAGACTTGGAGCCGAGGTCGAACGGTCTGCCTCGATGCCACCAGTATCGACTCCTCTGACCGGAGCCGATGGCTGGGGCATCGAGGCGGGTCACCTTCGGCTCCGCTGCTCTCGGAGCCGACAAGGGTCGCCCGCTCAGACACTTCCTCCTCGGCGCCGAAGTCTACCTCGGCACCGATGGAATCTGGTGTGAGTATTCCCTCGGCGCCGATACTCATCGAGTCGCCTCGGAGCCGGTCCCCTAGCCCTTTGGGGCCGATGGAGAGGCCTTCTCGAACCCGTTCTGTTTCCTCTCGGTCCTTGAGGATGTCAGATTCTGATATAGACAGGGTGCTCCAAAGACTGTTCCAGTCCCCAGTCTTCCAAAAATTTGTTTCGGTTCCGACCCAGTTGGCTTCGGAGCCGATGACCTTGGCCCACCCCATTGCCATTCCTCCTCCGACTGCTTCGTCCGCGGAGCAGGTGCTGTTGGAGCCGGTGGAGATCTCAGGGTCGGCTCCGACCCTTACTCCAACCCGGCCTTCGGGTCCGAGTTTGGTACGGGACTTCTTCGGCTGGACCCGGGGTGATGTTTGGGACCTATGCTTTCGGTTCCGAGCCTCCCTCGGTGCTTTGGCTGCGGGACTTCCGTCGGCTATCACGGCCGAGACCGGACACTCCCAGGATTCTGGGGGTCCGGCTTTCAGGGCCATGAGGAGTGCCTTGGCCAAGTCCTCTTCGCCATCTCTCCGGCTTTACCGGCACCTTCCTGGGCGTGGAGACTGGGTCTTTGGCAGTTCCCCTGTCCCATAGCCAGCGGAGCCCCGAGGCCTGAGGTTACCCCAGTGGGGGTTCCTCCTCCTGAGGGTTCTTCGAGTTGTCTTCAGAGGAACCCCAAGGAAGAGATCGCAAGAGGAAGCACGTGGACTCCCGAGTCTATTACATCGGACACTGATATGGATGATGCAGAGGGTCCCAGTCGCCTCGGATGATGTCTCATTTGCAGACATCTTAGAGATCCTCAAACAACGAGGCGGCTGGGTATCCAAACCCCCCTCTGCGGACGAGTCAGTGCTCCTCAAGGCCTTTGGAGCTCAGCCCTCCGCCTCCTGGGTGTCTCCGCCCTTTGACGAGCTTCTGGATTTAGTTTGTCGAAGGGCGTGGGAACATCCAGATACTGTGGAACCAGTCCCTTCTCGTCCAAATAAATTTTTGTCTGCTCCCCAGAAGGAGTTCCTTACTAAAGGCGTGGCTGTAGATGCCATGGTGGTGGCATCTGCTACACAACAGGACGTGGCAGAGGCTTCAACGTCCGTCCATCCTCCTAATAAGGAGTCTAGGAGTATGGACAGGTACGGAAAGCGCACCCTGACTTCAGCGGCCTTTACCTTAAGGTCTCTGAATTATTTGGCACATTTTACCAGGCTTCAGAGGGATCTGGTCAAGGAGTTGTCAGATTCCCTCTCGGGTAACCTACCTGAGCAGCTAGCCCAGTCGGTTAGCTCTCAGTTGGCTATCCTTACGTCAATTTCTAACTCGTCCATGAGGCTCATTTCCTATGCGGCGAAGGGGCGGTAGAGCGGCAGGCACAGGCGTGGCTCTACGTCGACGAGCCTCGCTCCGCTTGTGTCAGTTTCCGGAGGCCTTCTTGTCTTCCTTCGCCGACCCTCCCTTTGATGGGTCCTCATTGTTTGGCCCCAAGGTGAAAGACACCCTTACCGCTGTGAGCAAGAGGGAAAAACCTTGTCTGCCGTAGGTGCCCGTTATTCCACCCCTTCGGCCTTACCCAAGGCTAAAGGAGGGGAAAATGTGGTTCCAAATCTCGCAAGTTTTTCTCCCAACAGCAGGAAGATTCCCGTCCAGAGGCAGAGGACGGGGAAATTTTTCAGGGAGACGCCGTCCCAGAGGCGGCAGAGGGCCCGCAATTCTGGAGACCGCGAGTCCTTTCGTGGCTCTTCAGCCTCCCACACGCCATGAGGGATTGCCCGGCTGTGCTGCTCGAGCCAGTCGGGTGTCGCTTGCCAAGCACCTAAAAGCCTGGGAGTCAATCACTCAGGACAGATGGGTGCTTCGGATCATTGCCGGAGGTTACACCATCCCATTCACATACTCACCCCCACCGTCCAAGAGAATCCCGGACCCACCACCCAGTCAAAGGGAAATAGCAGCCGCAGAAGCTTTAAAGCTGCTAGAAAAGGAGTCATCCAACCGGTCCCCACAGACCAGATCGGATCAGGAAATTACTCCAGGTTCTTTTTAGTGCCAAAAAAGACAGGGGACCTGAGGCCAATATTGGATCTCAGCAGACTGAACCAATCCGTCACGAAATCAAAATTCCGAATGGTCACGTTACAATCCATTCTCCCATTATTGGAGAAGGATGTTTGGATGTGCTCCATAGACCTCAAGGACGCCTATTATCACATACCGATACATCAGGCGTCCAGAAGGTATCTGCGCTTCAGCCTGGGAGTCAGTCATTACCAATTTTCTGCCCTTTGGTCTCACCACAGCCCCCAGGGTGTTCACCAAGTGTTTGGCAGTAGTGACGGCTCACCTGAGAAGTCTTGGATTCCAAGTGTTTCCCTATCTCGACGACTGGCTCCTGACTGCCACCACCAGGCATCTACTAATGGACAACCTCAAAGCCACTATCTCCCTGGGTGTTTCCCTGGGGATTACATTCAATTGGTCAAAGTCTGTCTTGCTGCCCTCTCAGCGCATAAAGTTTATAGGAGCAGAGATAGACTCAAGATTGATGCGTCTTTCTTCCTGCCGAAAGGATCCGAACTTTACAGGGCCAAGTTCAAGCTCTGATCTCGAGATCCAAAGCCCCAGCCAGGATGATTCTACAGGTTTTAGGCTCAATGTCTGCCACGGTTCTTTTAGTTCCTCTAGCAAGATTACACATGAGGATTCTTCAGTGGCTCTTGTCAACTCAATGGTCCTTTCAGGATCTTCCCCTCAATCATCACATCATGATTACGGAAAGATGCAAAAGGGACCTTCGCTGGTGGCTTCAGACATCCAACTTGGATCAAGGAAAACCCTTTGTTCTCCCCCCTCCAGTGGTTACCCTGACGACAGATGCCTCCCAGATAGGGTGGGGGGCATTGTCTGGGCAGGCTAGTTCAGGGCTCCTGGCTTCCAGACGAAGCTCTTCTCCACATCAACGTGTTGGAGATGAGGGCTGTACTTCTATCCCTACAGGCCTTACACAAGTTTCTTCCTCAGGGCATCATCGCCATCCACACAGACAACATGTCGGTGGTCTGGTATCTGAACAAACAAGGAGGGACCAGATCGCACCCCTTTGCAGAGAGGCCATGAGAGTGTGGGAATGGGCTGTAGCTACCAACCGCTTCTTGGTAGCGACCCACATCCCGAAAGTCAAATGTATTGGCGGACAAATTAAGCAGGACAATTCTCGCCTCACGAGTGGTCTCTAAACCGCACAGTAGCAGCCCAGGTTTTCAAGAGATGGGGACTCCGTGCTGCACCTTTTTGCAACTCCACAAAACACCACGTGCCAAAGGTTCTTCTCCTTGATCCCACATCAGGAAGTGCCAGCCATGGATGCTCTAGCACAACCTTGGCCAACAGGGCTACTTTATGCCTTTCCTCCAATTCCACTTCTTCCCAAAGTTATTCAAAAGCTTCTCAACTGGGGTCTTCAATGATTCTGATTGCCCCATACTGGCCTCGTCAGATATGGTTTCCTTACCTGAAGAAGCATGCAGTGGACGATCCGTGGACTTTAGACCTGATTCCGGACTTGCTAATCCATCAGTCGGGACATTGGCATCAGTCCTCCAATCTTTGAAATTGACAGCTTGGCTCCTCCACTTCCGACCTTAGTTAGAAGGCACACACTAGACCCGGAAGTTGTTCACATTTTATCTTCGGCCCACAAACCCACCACTAACAAATTGTACCTCAGTAAGTGGAAGAGGTTTGCTATCTGGGCTCAACTCAAGGGCTTAGACCCTATCACTGCTCCTGTCCCAGAGGTTTTGAAATTCTTAACATCCCTGTTTAATCAGGGATCTTCTGTCTCAACTATTAAAGTCCAACTAGCGGCTATCTCTAAATTCCACGAATCCACGGATCCTCCTTTGATGAGCAGCAGACTATGCAAAACGCTCATTAAAGGTGCGAGTCTATTAAGACCACCAGTTTTTCATCCTGCACCACCGTGGGATCTTGATTTGGTGCTACGCGCAATAACATCTCCACCTTTCGAACCGGCTGCTACATGCGAGTTAAAATATCTGTCTTGGAAAACAGCATTCTTAGTGGCTATTACTTCTGCAAGAAGAGTTTCAGAGCTTCAAGCCCTGTCTATTAAGCCACCGTACTTGATTTTCCACAAGGATAGAGTATCACTTAGGCCTAATCCATCCTTTGTCCCAAAGGTCTGTTCTAGTTTCTGTCTTCAACAATCTCTAGAGCTACCAGTTTTCTTTCCAAAATTCTCCAATGAAGCAGAATACACTCTCCATAAATTGGATGTTCACAGGCAATTACGCTTCTATTTAGACAGGACTCAGCAACTTCGTAAGTCAGACCAGTTGTTTGTGTCCTTCTCAGATAATAAATTGGGCCAAACCATCACAAAAGCTACTATCTCAAAATGGATCAGAGATTGCATAACTCAGGCCTATTCTTCTTCAAATAAGCAACTTACAACATCTATCAAAGCTCATTCTACCAGAGCTATGGCTACTTCTATAGCCTTTCATTCCAAGCTCGCTATATCGGAAATTTGTGCTGCTACTTGGTCCAACCACACTTTCATTTCCCACTACAAATTGGATGTGGCATCTAAAGGACGAGCATCATTTGGTTCCACGGTACTCAGGAGTGTTTTCCAGTGAGCCACCCAGGATTCAGGTGCTAGGGACGCTGTCCCATCAGTCAGAATGTAGGCGAGATAGGATCACATAACATCTTTTAGTTATGTACTCACCATAACTTCAGATGTTTGGGATCCATCTCGCCTACATTCCTAATACCCACCCTCCTTCCCCCTGCCTTGGAGATCAGAAGAGATTGAACGGTTTTGAGTTCTACTGTTTTATCTTGTTTCATCTGACGATGTTATATAAGCAGGGCGTGCATGTGTGCATGTATGCGGACAAACTAGATCTGGGGGACTGGTAGTGGTGCATCCTGGGATATAGTAAGCTCAGCCAATAAGAGACTTCGCTCTTTGGCATAAGCGTGCCGAGTCGGAGCCGAGGGATCGGCTCCGAACCCATCAGTCAGAATGTAGGCGAGATGGATCCCAAACATCTGAAGTTATGGTGAGTACATAACTAAAAGTTACAAGTCATTGAACACGTGCTCAGGTATGAGCATGTAGCGGTTGAGAATCATACATATAATGCAACATATAATACAGGATTGAGACTCCTTGATTACTGGTCCAGTGGTGGGTCATCACAGTCACTATGAAGGGTTGAATGAAAGGACTGGCATGAAGTATGAATGATCTAAGGCAAGACTTGAGAGTCTGAGGGGTGTTTTAAAAGAAGAATGTCAGCTTTTGGAATGATATTGCATGGCAGTTTCCTCCTAGAAAAGTGTTTTCAGAAGTCTGATGCTACACTATTCAAAGGCTAAGAATGATTTATACTAAGTTTTTGTTGAGTCACATAATGGATGACACAGCTTATCTGAATTCTGTTTGAGTAACAAGAAATCTGAGATCAAGTCAAGAGTATGAAAACAGTTCTGCTTCCATGTTGTTTATATTAGGAAACTCAAAACCCAAAACCCAGAGGATATTTTCAAGTATGGATGGCGCAGTGGTGCAGCGGTAGCATTGTCATCTCACAGGAAGAGGTTCTCTGGTTAGATTCTCAGCTGGAGTGCCTTCTGTGTATAGTCTGCATGTCCTCTCTGCATTCGTGTGGATTTCCTCCAGGTGATCCGGTTTCCTCCCATATCACAAAGACCTGTGTCTGGATCATTTCTCCCCAGGCCTCCCCTGAAAATTGGATTCGTTCCAAGTTGGACTTTCCTGGTTAACAAATGTTAAATAAATAAAAGTATAAGTGAGTCAAGAATGCCATCACAGAGACATACCAGTTAATCAATGTTTTTATTTTTTAGCGTCAGGCTAAAGCATGGAAACAATCAGTAAAGGTATCAAACTAAGCCAAAACTTATAGTATGACATTTTTGGAGTAAAACATGCTAAAACACTAGTTAGCATTTCTAAGAGATGGGAGTCAGAAGTTGATGTCCCTAGGTTTGGCAATAGGATGTAGTGTAGGAAAATAGTCTTTGAACACAAGAACCCATGGAATATGGCAGTAATTATGTTTCATATATACTTTTTGCCTTCCTGCCTGTTGACCTTTAGCCATTCTCCAATTAACTGTGCTCATTCATTCTCTGTCGGGGACAGTGTGTCTCCTGACTTAGGTGATAGTGAATTAGAGATAGTCATCAACCAGATTGGTATAAAATTTGATTTATCCCGGCTGTCTGCAGACCATCAATCTCCCTTGCAGCCTGTTGGCACCAAGTGGCATGCTTATGCCATAATGTAGACTGTCTTGGTGACTGTAACAATAACAGATGTCCCCTGTACCCTTAAGACCTACACAGTAGTTCACACTATCCCTGTTGATGTCTCACTGCTTATCTGTTTATTAGAACCTCATTAATATGGACTGATGGGCATTTTTGTAGTCAGAGCCTATGCTAAATCATCTTTATGTACATGTGTACTATCATACATATAGAGATAAAGGGTACCATCACTGGCTTAGAAGCATTAGGCCAACATTCTCTGGTTCTGGTTTTATTCAGTGTCATACAGGCCTTCTCTTGCGTGATTACAGTTGGCTACAACTTCGAACTCACCCCAGGATAGGCAAGCAGGCATTGTCTGCTCATTCCAATCCCCCAGGTCAAGTTTCTTCAGCGACTGATCTGCTAACTTTACATGGATCTTCTGGTCCATATGAGGGCTTTCACCATTTATGTCATAGAACTGGTCAGAATGGAGCAGAAATCATGTAAAGTCTGCTGGCAAAAGAAATGGACACACTTGGTGCAAGGTAGTTCTTCTTAAAGTAATAGTAGTAATATTAACATAATAGTACAGTTAAACAGGACTAGATTACTGTGCTTTATAGACACTGAAATCAGCTGCTAGTTTTTTCTTGATTTTAAGATTTTTATTTGCTTATTTTTTATTTTAATAACGTGGCTATATTTGTTATATTTACTGCCACTGTAATCTGTTATTAGATATATTATGAACAGATGCACTTTTCATCACTGTGTTTAAAATTTAAATGCAAACTTACATTTAGTATTATGAATAAATGTTTCTGTTCTAAACTTTGCTGCCTGTATTTAAAAGTGCAAATAAAACTATTGCATTCATGAAGGCATACAATCAAGGCTTTCCCTGTACTGTGATCTATGTTTGAATAGTTGTTTGGATGACAGAAGGTCATAGATCATTTACAGAGAGAAAGGAATATGAGAACTGAACATCTGCAAACCTAATCTTCTCAGTGAGGATTCATTACTTCCTACTACAGGTTAAACTCTAGTAGAGGATAATACCTAGCAAGAATTTAAGTGGAAGTGGCTACATACATAAACCTGGGTTGTTGAATTACAGAGGAGTATGTGTTATGACAACTGATGTCAGTGGGTGTCCTGGGTCACTGGGACTGGGTAAGGAGTTACATGTAGAAAAAGTACCCTGGCAGACTGCAGTACATTAGCCCAGTGAACACTGTGCTCTTTTACTTGCCTCCTATTGCTAATCACCCCAATCATTAGTACTAAATTGGTAATGCTTTGGGAGGGGATGAGAGAGAGAGAGACAGACAGAGATGAGTGAAGCTTAGAAAGAACTCTTTGCAGAGAGAAATGTGAGAACAAGGTAGTATGTAACTTGAAGGGGAATGAGAGGCTCTAATGGGGGCCAGACTTTGGGAGGAAATGTGCAATACTGTAATAGAGGCCTTTTCTGCTGTAGTTCTCTTAGTCAAGATAAAAAAAACAGATTTTATTGAACTAAAAGCAGCAAGTATTCACAGAAAAGCTAACTTGAAATTTTACATGTTTATAATTTGTAGGAGGTTCACTAGTTCCCCCTTTGTTTCATTAGCAGCAATGTAGCAAGGAAACGGATGTACTGATTATAAATGATTTAATTATGTATTTCCTTTTGTTTAATGGAGTAGTCAAGCTGGGCTAGCATACATCCTTTTCAATTGAGGCCCCAAGAACAAATGCCACAATTAAAGTACTACAAATGTAAAAAAACAAAGTAAGAAACACATCATGCATTAATATGACATTTAAGGCAATGCATTCAGATGTAAATAATTTTCTTGACACATGCAAAGACAAGCATTCTACCACTTAAAATAACAGAATAGGTACACACAATGATATATATGTACATTGCTATATTAGAGGTGGTGGGATAGTGTTTATCTAGGATGTGCTACAATTAGATGATGCTGGCATTATAAAAACTATATATATTAGAAACAAATATTGGATATAGGTGATATTTTAGTTAATTGTATATTATTGAGGGGAGTGAAAAAACAATATTACTGGAAAGAAAAAATATAGAGGGGGAAACAGGGAACTGGATAAAAAAGGAGTTGGGATGACCAAATAATCAAGAGAGAATGAAGATGAGGAGAAGGGAAAAAGCAAGTTTGTAATAATTGTGTCTGAATTTTTATCTGAAGAATAGGTTTTCTAAATGTTTGTAACAGTATAAATGAGTTTCAGCCAGTCTCACATAGGTGTTATGCCATGCTTTTGAACGTGTTCAGATTACATTAAATGTCTGATCTGAAAGCTTGAAAAGAAAACCACACAGTGATGATTTACTATAATGCATACCTGCTTTTAAACAGTTAGGAAAATAGCTATTCTACATAGTCACAATGTTTTCTGCAAATTTTCTTTGGTGATCAGTTTTATATAGTATACTTTACTGAATAGTAATGAAAAAAATATGATATGGTGGACTTGCAACTGTCTTCCATAAAGTATTTAAACAGACTGAACTCTCTGGAAGGAAAGTATACCACACAACAGGCAGCTTATTATAGCTAGCTTATTTAAGTTTGAGGGTCTGTGCCCCAGATATGACATCAACTTTTTTAGTTATACAATGTGTATGTATATTATATACATTCCATGAGGTATCCTGCATTACATTGTTTATTTTATTTTTGAAGTTTTACTTTATGCTAATTATCTTATGAGCCTTTTATCTCAAATAATGTTTCTGTATATCTTCAAAAGGCATTTTAATAACATCAGTTCATCAGTCTGTATTATCATGATAAATCCCTAAACTGTTCACACACACACATATGTATGTATATATATATATATATATATATATATATATGTGTGTGTATATATATATATATATATATATATATATATATATATATATATATATATATGTATATATATATATATATATATATATATATATACACACACACACACACACACACACACACACACACACACACACACACACACATATATATATAGGGTCCAAATGGAGAGATGATAAAATCGGCATGCAAAGGAGACTAGTATTGCTGGAATTGAATTCATCCTTAAGTCTTGGTGAGTACCTTCACAAGGTGGACCCTGTCTTTATAAAATATTGAAATATAGACTGTATTTTACACAGCATATGTCATGGACAGAAGTAGGTTAAAAATATAAATGAGAGCTTGGTGCATAAGTCACAGGATAAAAATGTGCCCAAACCTGGCAGGCACACTGGTTCAGTACTGGAAAAATTGACAAAGTAGAATCCTCAAGACATGGAAATTTTCCTACAATGGGGTTAGGTCAGGCTTGATTGAGAATGACCCTCCTGTTGTAGAAGGAATTAGTAGTCCATAAAAACCACAAAACTGATTGTCCAAAAAGGAACCATAAAGATAATACAGTGGACTATTGAGGATAAGAAAGAAATTATGTACTGTTACTATTATGCAAGAAGACCAGAATTTCTGGATTGAAGATAATCAAAAAAGATTGAGAGATCACAAGAGGGCGATAGTAATGTGCTGCATATGGAACCAACCTGCAGTACTTTTTCTGAGTTGATATTACTATTGAATACATTATGTCACTCACACTTTCTTTGCACTTTACTGCTCCTAAATGTGATTCATGTATCCTGTCAAGTTGTTGTCATCTTAGTTGGTTGGGTAATGTTACTTTAGCAGATCTGAACACTAAGGCCTAGACACAAATTATTTCTTCCCTGAAGGAAAATTAAAGAAATTCTTTCCTTACTGAAGATTTTTACTCAGGTCATGCTTTCATTGCAGTATCTTATTACTGCATTCCTAAGTCAATGTAAATATATCTATGAGCATTCCTTTATTTTTCTTTTGTCTTCAGCAACTATGGCATTGCCAAGGAATCTCTAATTGTTCTTTTAGCACCTTGTCAAGTATATCTGGTAACTATGCTCTACTCAGTGTATTTGCTATTTGTATTCCATACCTGCCTGAATTTCACTTTTATCTTTTACTTTGATAAAAGAAGTAATGTCCTCTACAGTCTTGGAGGTGCCTTGTAGACAAGCCTTTCTAAATATTTTTTCAAGAATTTGCTGTCTTGTTTCTGCCTAAACATTTTTACTCTAGGCACAGGCATGGAGGTTTGAGTATCCATACATATTTGCTTGCAGCTTCATTTCTATTTGAACATATGCCTTTTGTGCATTTGTAAATGGTCTTGACCCATAGGCAGCTGTTTTTTTTACTTGTGAGATTACAGCTCTTATACCATTCTGAATGCTATGTACAGTTCAATTAGGGTATTCACATCATAGTATTTTAATACTGGTACAGCCAAGCATTCTGAACTCCTTTTCTGTTCATTGTATTCCAAAGTTACATTGTACTCTATCCATGAGACATAGTTATTTCAGATATATTAGGTATGGACTTTGTAAGACACCAGTCTTTTCCAGAAACCTATGTAATGTCTGTTTCTCGTCTGGCTAAGGTGATTGCACAAATGCTATGATTTTATTCTGTATCAAATGTCAGCATTTCAGCTTCTAGAATGTGAATCTTAAACATTTGACTTGTCACTGTTATTTCACATTTGCCCTTATTTAACCTGAAATTAAGCTAGTTATGATATTGATCTCTTTATCAGCTGTAGCTGCCTTGCCATGCCCTTCTAATGTCTGTCTCCTCGGTTATTGATTGTCAGTTTTGTTTATAATATCTATTCCAAGCCTTCAGTTATTTGTGTTACAGCTCTTTGGAATACTTCTTTTGGTGATGAAATATAAAACGGAGATCTGAAGAGTCTTTGCCTTTCAAAGAGTTTATTAAATGAATACAGTTTGGGTTTTTTTTCATTGAGTGTTATCACTTAAACTCCTTGTTTGCATATAGGTTCATAGGTTCATAGGTTTATACTAGGCTATCTGCCCTAAGGCATTTATAAGCCTAGCCCAAAGTTTTGTGGCTTATGCCACCCCTTATATGAAAAAATACTGTGCCCATTAGTTTGTTGTGCCTCTGTCCAGCAGTGACACAGAGATGATTCCCGGGGTAAACCTACGATCTCCCATCCACAGGTCAAGATTTCTCTTGAACAGAGCCAGCGAGGTGCTCTGCCTCACATGGACCGGGATTTTATTCCACAGCATAGGGAGTCTCCGAGTGATAAATCTATCCCTCCAGCACGTCCTGTTTATATCCGTGCTAAGGTTTAAGTCGCTTGCTCTAGTGGTTTTGGTGGATTTGGATTTTTCGAGGTGGAGCATGTCCATTAATTCCGGGTTGGACATGGCCTTGTATGTCAGGCATATGTCACCTCTGAGCAGATGGTATGCGACTGAATAGAGCTGGAGTTTCTTCAATCTGGCAGCATATGACAGATTTTGGAGTCCCTTTATCCTTTTGGTGAGGAACTTTTGGGGTCTCTCCAATTGCTGCAGATGTCGGGTGAGATACATTCCGAATGGGGCATTGTACTCGATCATTGGTCTGATAAGTGAAGAGTACAGGGGAACAATGACATCACTAGATCTGGATGTGAATCCCTTCATGATCAGGTAGGCAATGTAGAAGGTCTTTCTAACCACTTTAGCAACGTGAGTGTCAAAAGAAAGGCCACTGTCAACCTGGGTCCCCAGGTCCCTGATAACCTCTTCTGTGCTTAGTGGATTGCCACCTATATGGTAGCTTGGGGTTACCTTGTTTTTCCCGAAGGGTATGACTATACATTTTTTGGCGTTTAACTTCAGGCCATGGCTCTGGCACCAGCTATCTGTTTCCGTGAGTCCCTTCTGAAGGATATCCGTGTCCGATGCACTTTCCACTATGGCGCCCAGTTTGCAGTCGTCTGCAAACTTTGTCAGCCAAAGTCCTCCCATGTTGGCCTGTACTTCTGAGAAGTAGATGCCGAACAATAGGGGGCCAAGGACCGAGCCCGCCAGTTTGCAACCCATCTTGTGACATATGGGTTTACATTTAAGCTGGTAAGTTTTTCTACAATACCTGAGTGGGGTATTGTGTCGAAAGCCTTTGCAAGGTCAAGGTAGGCTGTATGGACTGCCTTTCCCTCATCAATGGCCTTGGTGACTGTTTTGAAGAAGTTGACCAAGTTCAAAAGGCATGATCTGCCCTTGACGAAGCCAAACTGGGTCGGGTCCAATGTCTGCAAGTCCCCTATATCTTTGTTTATGAGCTCCATTATGATCCTCTCCATAGCTTTGCAGACTAGACTTGTTAAGCTTATGGGGCGGTAATTACCAGGGTCCATAGAGGCACCGCCTTTGTGGAGTGGGACCACAGTTGCCGTACGCCACTCCTTGGGCACGTATCCTGTGGTAAGGCTGAGATTAAACAGCTGCCTTATGTGCGGGTTTAATTCCTCATTTAGCTCGTGTAGCACACAGCCGGGGACACCATCCGGTCCCATTGATGCTGTGTTTTTAGCTTTAGAGAGAGCAGCTTTCACCTGCGCATTTGAGATGTCTGGGAGGCTACACTCCGCTGGGATAGTTATCTCTCCTGTGGGGGGGTGAGGGGGGTGAAGTTTGCACTGAACCTGTCTGCCAGTATGTTGGCAATGTCTGTGGGTTCAGTGATTTTTGTATCATTTTGGACTAATTCTGAGCATATCTGGGAGTTTCCACCTAGGTTCCTAACATAGCTGAAAAAGTCCTTATGATTGTCCTTTGAATCCATGTCAATTTTTCTCTCAAAATTGGCCTTAGTTGATTTTATGAGTGCTCGTATTTTTTTACTAATAATGATCAGGGGTGACTTCCCTTTTATGGATTTTGTTCTATCATGTAATAGCTTTCTCCTCTTATTGTAAAGTTTGTTAATGGCTGGGGTCCACCAGACTGGGCGTTTGCCCTTTGTGGAAAGAGTCTTGGTTTTATTTGGGATTGCCTGATCCATGCAGTCCTGGAGGTGTTCATAGAAGGCATTTGTAAGGGCTTCCGCAGCTTGGGTTGTGGTTTCCACTGGCTCAGGGGCCTTGAAGGATACCACACCAGTCTTGAGTAGTGTGAAGTTTGCTTTAGAGAAGTTCTTCACTGTGGTCTTTTTTGTTTGTGGTGGAGGCGGGATGTGGATTTCCAGTGAGATTAGTTTATGATCAGATCTCACCAGTGAGGGATATACTTCTGGTGTGGAGCATTTTGTCCCCATGTTTGTGATAATGAGATCTAGTATATTTTCTCCTCTCGTGGGAACAGTGACTAGCTGTTCCATGGCATTTGAATTTATGAACTCCAGGAACCGTTAGGCTAGAAAGTTAGGGCTTGAGTAATGTTCCCAGTCTATATTCGGGTAGTTGAAGTCACCCAATATGATGGTGTTTGGAGATGCATTTATACCCTTCAGTGTCTTCAGGAAGGCTGTGTGGGGTTCCTGAGTTTGAGAGGGTGGCCTGTAGCATGCTACAATTTGTAGAGCAGTTTTGCCTATGGTTAGTTGCACCTGGATGGTTTCCGAAGCTTCGTGCGTTGCCACCAACCTGGAGGTGTGGGTATCCTTTATGAATATGGATACACACCCTCCTTTTGTGGTGTGGTCTGGGTTTTGGGGCCGGAACGCATGATATGAGGTAAAACCTAATAGTGCCGGGGTGCTCTCAGGAGCCTTGAACCAGGTTTCAGTTACAGCACAGACATCGATGTTCTCCATACTGAGAAGGGCCTCGAGTGCGTGCATTTTGAGATTTAGACTTCTGGCATTGAGCAGCATTACCCTCAGTTTCTTCCCATTTTTGTTTTCTAGGGTGGTAGGTTTAGAATTTGAGCCTTGCCTAAAAAAGGCACAATGAGGTGGCAAGAGCCTTAGCCAATATCTGGAATCCCAGGGGTGACAGGTGCAAGCCGTCCCTTGAGCAGCATGGCTTGTCAAGCATGTCATCCCAGGCAGACCGACACTGGATCCCCTTTGAATGACACCAGACATTAAGCCAATTGTTAAAGCTGATCATCTTGTCTCTATATTGTGGCATCATTCTTGGTGAAGGAAGGATACTGCTCAGGGTCAGGGTCATACCTGCCTGGGCTACATAATCAGAGAGCTCCTCTATGTCTCTTTTCATGTAGTCCAGGGAGGTGCGTCTCAGGTCGCTCACACCAGCATGGACAATGACTGTGTCATATTTGTACTTGCCGTGGAGTGACCGAAAGTGCTTGTGTTATGTGGCAGATTCTAGCGCCCGATAGGCAGCTTACTGTGACCCTCTCCTTGTTCAGCCTGGTGAGTGGGACCTCAGTGTGTCTGACTATGGAGTCACCTATGACAAGTATGTTTGGTGTTGTATTTGGTCTTAAGGGCTGTGACTGCTTTGCACACTGATTTTGTGGTTTATGTGTTGCTTGTGGGGTGTCTTGAGGTAGCAGTTGTTTGGGTGTCTGCTTTGGAGGCCTCTGCTGTTTAGGTAAATTTTTACTCAGAGCCTCCGAGTATGTCTTTGTGTGTTTATGTGTTTGATTCAGTGGTGTGGTAGCATTATGTGAGGCTGGTTTTGTGGTGTGTGTAGTTGCCTTGTCCTCCTGTATGGTCTTGCCAGTCCTGAGTTGAGAGAGCTCAGCCTCCAGTTTGGCTAAATAGCTGCATCTCTCACAAGTATTTGTGTTATGTGGGAGGAGGAGAGGGTTGTCTGTGTACATGAGGCAATTGTAACATTGCCTCAATATTCCCAGATTCACCAACTGGGCAGGAGAGGACGCCAGCATCTGGCCCTTCGACATGCTAGAAAAATTAAGAAGTTAGGTATGAGACTGAATAAGAGAGGACTTAGTAAGGAAGTGGGTACTCCTGGGGGGTTTTGCAAGTGAGGGACTTTGTATAATATAGAAGTGACAAGTGCTGAGCTTTTTTTTTTTTTTTTTTTTTGAGAAAAAAAAACTTTTAGGAACAAGTGCTGCGCTTTTTAGTCAAGGGATATACTGTTTAGGTTACTAGTAGAGCAATTCTAAGGGACAAAATGAAGAACAGACTTTATGGAGCCAGAAAAAGTTTAACCTTGTTAAACCGGCGCTGCCCGATGCTGCTCTAGTGGGAACTCCGCGCTAAATCATGCTAAAGTGTGCTTTATAGCAGGGGGCTGGAAAAGGCAGGAAATGACCCAAAATGGCCACTGAACTACAAGTTACTGTCTTAAACCACTCCTCTGAGGACAAACAGGCAGCTCAGTATTCCCCACTCCCACTGGTGAGTAAAGAAACTTCCCCCTGACCAAACAAAGAAAATGGAGAAGTACAGGAACCAAGACAAAGCCCAGGGATCAGCAAAATCTGATCACTGGAACAAACTAGCCAGGAAAGTTAGGAGAAAAAGAATTCGTTTTTGTTTTTTTCAAGTTTTTTTCACAGACAGAACAGAAAACACAATAAATGCTTTGCTTTTCGATTAAATACTATCAAAAGCTAGTACACTTGAGTGTATTAGCCTGTAGTTTAACTTTTAAGCAAACTTTAAACTAAGAAGTGCAACCAACAATTAAAGCTTATAAAAACAGGAAAAATAGGTAATACCACTATAAAATAGACAGAAACAGTCGTCGAATAACACAAATGGTCGAAAAATGCAAGAAAAAATACTTAAAATCCGGAAAGTTGCTTTTTCTGTCCTCTGCTGCTCTAGGAACTCTGCTGGATACCACGAGGAGCTGTGCTGAGTTCTCTACTAAAACAAATTAGCATTTGACACTTTTGAGAATTGTACAGTTCCTTTGGTCTGAACCTACACAAAAACACATTCTCTCTCTTTGCTTTAACATTGTGAAATCATTTTGTTGTTCCTACCTTGTTCAAACTAAACAAGTCTGAATGTTAAGTGATACAATTTATAAAGGGTCTGTACTTCTTATTTTTATACTCGGGTGAGTAGCTTTACTTGATGCTTTGAATATGTAGCAGTATGCATACAGATAATTTTTCTGTGTCTTTTAACCACAATACTTCAAAACCATCTTTATACAAAATACTACACTCTGCCCCTCTAATTTAAATTTTAAGTGTCAGTACTTAAATCAGCATTTCCTGTAAACCATATGATTTGCACTTTTGCTCACAATTTTTCACACATTTTAAGACTTCACCATATCAACTCTTTGCTTTAATAGTGCTGACAAACAGCTTTTCTATGTTTCTGTTCATCAACATGAAAACATTCTAAACATTATTGTATTTGAGGACATTTGAGTAGGAGTTGATTAGCCACAGATCTGTTTAATTTTAAAGAAGCCATGTATCCTGTATGTGTACATTATTATTATTACAAGTTCCCAGAAATAATCGCATCGAAAGATGCAAGTGCAGGTGTAATTAATGCAATAAACTCTTTGTTCCCAAGACATGTATCTGATATGGCCACATCATACAGAAGTCTACAAAAAAGTTAAGAAATGGTGGGTAAGTGGGAATTCAGTGGTAAAACGTCAAGTCCATGTCATCTGATGTTCAGTGATCTACGTTTCCCAACCCAAGTGCAACCTGATAATGTTACATTTCACAATAGTCTGCAGTAAAAAGTAAGGGATTCAGAAGATTTGTGAATAAGTGGGAATTCAGCAGTATAATTTGCAGTCTAATGGATATGTACTTAGACCTGCACAAACTATAAAGAATCTTATGAGAAAGAGTTGCATCAATGACTACAAAGACTGCCGTGTTTCTATTAAAAATATAGGAATATCCCATTGCAGGGAATCTGTCTCTTATCAGTTTAAATGTTAAACGGCAGATAACCTTCTTCATCTAGATTAATGTGGCTTGAAAATCAGTACAAAGTAGAGGAAATGATATAGAAAAAGCAACAGAGACAGAAATAGTATTATGACAGATACTCCAGAAAACTTCCAGATTTGAATAGTAGAAGGTAAAGTAAGAACACAAAAGCCATGAGAAAGTTTACAGCTAGAAGCTGAAGTAGCTGGTAAAGCAGCATAATGCAAATTATACAATGACTGGTCATTAACATTCCTAAATGAGCATACTGATTGGTCAGCCCAATCAGTGTGCCCATTGTAAATCCTAGCATATACCAATGGAAATATTTTTTAACCAAAATAAAAAAAAAAAAACACTGTAATCCAGACTCTGGACATAGCAGAGAGACAGGATGGAGAAAATACGAGGAAAATCAGGTACATTATTCAAAACTAAAGACATGTACCTGATTTTCCTTGTCTTTCCCCCATTCTCTCTCCTACCCCTAAACTGCTCGAAACATTTTTTTTTTTAATTTAAAAAAAAAAAAAAAAAAAAAAATGGACTTTTCCTCCATTGTTTCCTTTTTAAAGCACTGATGTACTGGGTATGCATGGGAATGCAAGTCCCATAAACATGCACAGTACATCAAAAAAGGCAATAGGATATATACCAGTTGCAGAAGGATAGCATGGTGCCATTATACAAAGACATTATTTAAGAAAAGTAAGTATTTTCTTAAATAATGCCATTGTATAATAGCAATAACTGACTCCGTGGTATAGTATATTAAGATTTTCCCATGGTTGGCTTTATTTAATCACTCGGGCTTTGCCCTAGTGATTAAACCACACCAACCATGGGTAAATCTTAATATACCACACCAACATTGGTTATTACTTAAGTAATTCATGATGCAAACTGAACAGTGTAAAGGAAGAATCATGGACATTTTTATAAAATAAGCATGTCAAAGTTCAGGGAAGAAGAGCAACCAGAGTCACAACTAGTACTATAACAAGAAAATAAACCTTCAGATATGATACTTAACAATTAAAAAAGGTAGGCTGTTTTAGTCATGTCTCCAGTTAAAGTGATAGAGCAACAAGAACAATGCTATGCTCAAATAAGAAGACTGTTGTGAGATGGTAGGAATATTTTAAGGAACTTCTAAATCCAGTGTGCATGCTTTTCTTTGAGGAGGCAGTACCAGAACTGAAACAGGTATGATTAAGTCCATTTCTCTAGATGAGGTAGGTCACTGTGATAATTGAACACTTCTGTGGTGACAAAGTGCTGCAATTTGTGAGGTCTGCTTAGAAAAGTTGAAGGTGCTGGATATTTTTTTGTGGAAGGTGGCAGCAGCATCTCTGGATCAACAATTGGGTGTGGTAGTTTTCATTTCCATAAAGGGGATTAGAAAAGTAGTATTCAATTTATAGGGCGATAGTGTTCCTCAGGTTGTCTGGAAAAGCCGATGACGTGTGATGCCCACTACTGCTGCCAGTATGTGATGGGCACCAATATGTGTTGTCCCCACACTGAGCCAGTAATCAAGAAGCCTGAATCCTCACCACTAACACTGGAGAGGGACGTGCACTTGGAATTCAAATGGATACACTCAGTGTTTCCAGATGCGGACCTCACTGCATCAAGGACAATTTCCCTTAAGAGCACACAGACAACACACACAGCCCGCGGTCTGGATGTCCCTATATCTGTCTCCCTTCAGATCCCCAATAAGACTCCCCACTGGTACAGCTGTAGGGTTACGCTCTCATTCTAGTGTCCAAGCCAAATCCTCTAGCATCCTCTCTGTAAACCCACTGTTTCATGTCCCTGTCCCAAGTAGCTGACACACACACACACACACACTTGGGAAAGGCTGGCACAGGTTTACCTGCTGTGCTCCCTTCTGCCCAGAGTATAAGGTAGTTATCACTGTCAACAGACACTTCACAATCAGCTACTTAACAAAGGGCAGCCCATTATACTGTGCAATATTAATACTAATACAAATGGTTGTAGTTCACCAAGATTGCTTGGCCTTCTGGAGTGGCCCACACAGTGTCACCAAATAAATATAAGTACTCTCAAAGGTTAGATAATCTCTACAAGAACTAGCCACAATAAAAGGTTAAAAATATTTAATAATAAATAGTAAGAGAACATGAAAATATTGAATATGTATTCACAGTAAACCACAGAGTTCAAATTACAGAGAATATTGAAAACAACATTGATGGACAGATGCATACAGATAAAGAAAACAGTCTCTAAACTAAACATCACTATATTCCTAACTGAATCTAAGAGAATTTACTGTTCCCTAATAACGTACTTGGGTAAGGCAAGATGAAATATGTGCGCAGTCTTTCTAGTCAGGCTTCCAAACAGAATACTCTATATTCTGAGATTACTTCCAGTAAATATAATATCTAAGATGACTTGCAGAGTGACCTCAGCTGGTCACCAGACTCTAGGTTCCCACAGTATCTTCTTTTGAAGTTTGAGACAGGACTTTAGCAGACTGCTACAATACACATTTAGAGGATTTATGGCAGTGCCTAAGAGGTAGAACCACTTACAATACTTCCCCCTTCTTTACAAAAGCTAACAGAGATAATAGCTGCTCCCAGACCTACTGTCTCTGGGCCTACTGAGGACTGTGGTGTGACGTTCAGTGATTTAACACTCATTTACATTTCCCTTACGTTTCTTAAAATAAGCCAGTTGGTTAAACATTGCTGTGCCAGAGTCCTCTATTAAAACATATACAGCAAACTCAAATACCATAAGACATGTACATTTCTCTCCACTTTAGCAGGGTGCACTGTTGATGCATTCAACACAAGCAAAGCTCACATAAGCATCTGTGCAGATCAGTTTGATATACTAATGACATACAGTTATTTACAAAATTCCAGCTAGCTGTGCTGGCACAAATCATACATCCACTGTCCTACTTCTCCCTGCCATGGCTGGCATTACCTCCTATTATCACAACATGACCACTAAATTACCTGCAAAATCAACACCCAAAATCCAAAAGTTCAAGTCTAATTGAACAGCCATTCATGTTACTGGAGAAAAAAAATGCTATTTTTTTCCCCCACCAACATTGTATTATACAACATCCCAAGCACACATGGAACCAAGAATGCCTGTGTTCACCAACTGTATCAGCATAGTTACTAAGAGCGGGGATAGCCTGTTGCATTATTTTCAGAGTCCGATATGCTCTATGATACATTTGCTCCCAGGTAATCCTGTTTCTATGAGATATAATAAAACTTTTAAAGGATATCCATAATATTTTAAGGGGAGATTTAATGGGTAAATAGATCTATATTAGTATTTCTCTGTTTTTAATTTCTAATACCAAGATCAATTCCTAAGTCAGGGCACATCTGGACTATAAGAAATTAGCATTGCTCCAGTCTAACATTTGTAAAGAGTGTGTCTCTCTGACTGTGTATTGCCTTAAGTTTTTATCTACCTATTTGCATATATATGTGTACTATACATGTGTGTGGATATATACACACATGTATATATAAAAGATTCAAAACTACAGTCTATCAAGTATATTAATTAGGCATATTATCTTTAAATTATAATTAAAACCATAAATGCTAGTGTACACCCACACAAATATGTATAGCACATACTGTATATATGTATCGGTGTGTTTTGTTTGCCTGTATTAATTTGGATTATTCATTATATGGTTTACTTGTATACACATTTATATGCATTCCCAGGTTTTGATAACTATTATTAATTTGTGTCAGTGGTAAATTGTATTGCTTTTGTAGAATGTTTGTTGTTTATATAGAGAAGTTTTAGGGTGAGATTGAGTGCTTATCCACACTGCAAACCAGTTGTAGTAGAAAGAATGACTCATGTCACAGGACTGAAAGATGAACAATTTAGAAACTGAATCACAAGCCTGCTAGCTGTTGCTCAGTGTAAGTGAAAAATGAATGAATGTTATGCCATATACAATAGTACTGTATGCTATTTATCCACATGGTGCATTGAGTGGTAGTTTACAGTAGATGGCGGTGGTACTCAAAAGCAGGCAGGTCAGATGTCTTCTGTCATGGGACATAAAGCAATTTGGTGCTCTGCAACTATAAACCATAGGACTTTTGGGGAATGGGAGGAAGAGAGTTTGATTACTGAAAGCGCAGCACTACGAAGTATTTTTAGAGGAGAATTTTGAGTGAAGAAATGTGGTAGAGGAATATATAACACAGCAGCAGTTATTATGCTGCCTGGCTGTACAGTGACATTTCTGTATATGTGAGGACTGTATACTGAAAAACATAATCATGTGGCAAGACTGTTACACTGGAGATTGTGCAAATATTATGGTATCGAAGTGGCAGAGAAACACTGGAAACATGAGTCACAAAGAATCATAGAAAATGATGAAGTTTATATCACATGGGATCACCTAATACCTACAGTTCAAAAGATAGATGCTAGAAAACCAGATATAGTGGTCCAAGAAAAGAAGACAAAAGTATCATTGATCATTGAAATTGCCACACCCAGTGACTACAGTGTCTTATGTACCTTGATTTGCAGGCAGAGACAAGAGGCGTATGGAAGAAAGATACCCAGACAGTTCCAGTAGTAGTAGGAGCACCTGGTCTTATAAAAAAGAATTTACAATTGTATTTAGATATGTTACCAATTCATGTAACACCATACGAATTGCAGGAGTCATTACTGGGCACATGCGGGTGCTGTGAAGAGCACTTTTGGCTAACATCAAAGAGTGAAACAATACTAATTTCATTAACTTTAATCGTACTTTGACTTAGGAATGAGGTCCATTCCCGTCATATTATTAGAAACCCAAAAGACACGGAGAAATTAAAAGGTGACATGAAAGAAGTCTGATCTAATATGCATATGGATGGAGAGGGAGCTTGGCGAATCACAAAGCATGGTCCCTTGAAAGTATAGTGGAGTTTATTCTTTTATGTATTTTTGTTAACTGTGATGCAGCACAGCTTCAGTAAACAACCTTGGTTTGCACTACAGCTCTCTGTGAATTGTGACAGTAATCATTCAGTCTGTGTAGCTCATTTCCGTATACACTGAACACTGGCTGTTTGCTTGATGTACAGTAACATCACTTCTCTATCCATAATTTACATATAGCTGTATCTGAAGCAGAAACTGACCTTTTCCTTTCATTTCTCCTTGCTCTTGCCCTGTGCATCGCAGAACTTTTCTCTAAATTGCATTTTCAGTGTGTTGCAGTTGACGGCACTTAAAGCATCCTTAGAATAAGACATGCAGTTGGGCAAGTGTAGCAGGAATATCATTTGAATGTCAGTGGAAGAGACCTTACTTCTTTTCTGTTGTATTTTTTTTTTATTTTGCTCACTGGTACACAATATGTTTACATATTGCATGGGCCATTTTGATTAAGACATGTTTGTAGTTTCTGAGTTAGTATTGTGGTTGCATTTATTGGCAACAGGTATATAGATTGAGGTTGAATACATGTAGGAGTGGTTTGGAAGTAGTAAGGCTCTCAATTTGGTAGCTAGTGGCTAGCAGAGCACCGTTATGCTATATATTTTTTTAAGCCAAAGATTTGCTGGAGGTATCCTCTTTGACTTGTCACTATTTTGCAGTATTTGGAATAACATCTTACAGACTGTTGGAGAGTTATTTCATGGGTTTTTAAGATCTGGCTGCTGTACATTTGGTGGATGTTTTACTGTTCAACATTTGCAGTCATCAGTTGGTGTTGCTGTCTTTGCTCGGGTCCCCACCTCCATTAAATAGCTGGTGGTGCTCTGCTGGAGTTCCTATACTGAAAACAGTTGTTCATTATTTCAGGAAAGTGGAATTGTTAGTCATCTTGGAGTGGTGTTAATCTGAATTTTTTGACAAGTGGATTAAACGATTTTGAGACTATGGCCAGCTGGTCTCTGAATTATGCCTGGGGGACTTTTTCCCTGGATTGTTTTTAAATATTTTTATAGTCCACTATTTTTTACGTTTGTGCTTTGTTAGTTCTCCAATGTATTATTTGGCAGAATCTTGAATCTTTTCATTCTCTATTGGCATTTTGTGAAAGACTTCCTCTGTTTCCACTCTGCCTGGATGGATTATTTTCATTAGTGAACCACCTGTATGGACATCTTTAAGGACTCTTAGATCTTCCCCTGTATTCAGCAAGCCCTGCACAGTGTGCAGGACTAGTGCAGGAGCTCCAGCAGACAATATGTCTGCTGTGCAATCCAGGAATAAGCTGTAGGGACGTGCACAAGCGCTCCTGCACTAGTCCTGCATGCACTCAGCTCCTGTATGCAAATTACCCCATTTGCAGGTGACATCCATGCAAATGATGTGAATTTGCGATCCAGGAAGCTGGCAGCCTGCCATACAGGACTAATGTAATCTGCAGAAATGTACTCGGTAACCGAGTACATTTCTGCAAACTACAAAATGGAGCCATGACAGCTCCAAATAAAGGGTGGATGTTATGTAGAAAGCATGCCTATGACCACTGGCATGGAAAACCGTTGCAAAAATAAAAAAATTAACTTTTATTTTTTTTAGCCGATCTCTGCTCAGCAGCACACAAATGGGATTGGGTGAAAAAAAAATAAAATAAGCATTCTAACCAAAATCACTATTTTGCCATTATACTCAATGGCAGGCAGAAGACGACATGGCCAGTGAATAGTGGTTGCTAAGGGGGAGGCTCAGTGTGGGACCTATAACTGTGCATCAGCAGGCAATCCTATGCAAATTAAGGGAATGATACTGAATCCCAGACTTCCCTTTCATGCTAGTCAGCACCCAACAGTGTAAGAGCAGGAATAGCTTGGTGCAAGCCTAGGAGTTAGCTGACATCATAGGGATGTGTGTCAGGCATACTGTAAGCTGATTGGAGCCCTGTGGCTCGGGTTTGTCCTTGGCTCAGCAGAGCTAAGTAAGGGTGTGTGTCTGAGGCTGCCTAGCACTCTTTGCATTGCCTAAGCTGGTGTGTGTGTGCCGTGCACTGGGTTTTAAAGGGAAAAAAAAACTAAACCAGGAAATAGCAGCTCTGTGCACATTTGAGCACTGTGCTTGCGTGGCGCACCCCTGGGCTTAAACAGGAAGGCAATGGGAAGGGAAAACAGCAGTAGGAAGGTAATCTAGGAGAACTAGCATAGCTGGCAGGTGAAGTGTATCAGAATCAGCCAGTTGCACAGACAGCAGACCAGTCCAGCACAGAACACTACTATAAACTATGCAAACACCTTTCCCTCTGTTTTTTCCACATACTCTACACCGTCGGTGTATACAAGCAGGGGAATTTTAACAAACAAAAATAACAAAATGATAGGGGCTGCAACAGCTGTCATACATCAACATGTGGAAGAGGCTGAGGGTGGTGAGGATGAGAATGCTGTTGACCAACCCACAGTGAGGAGACGGAGAAGAATGTACAGACCCAAAGTAACCTACCAGGGGCTACATGAGCTGGAGATAGTAGAGCGCTATAGGGTGGACAGGGACCTCCTACAGCAAATTGTTGAGCTGTGCTGGCCATGCCTCACACACAGAACTAACAGAGGGGAACCCATCCCAGTGGATACCAAGGTATGTGTAGGCCCAAGAATACTAGCTACAGGTATCTTCCAAAGGCCAGCTGGGGATATCATAGGGATCTCACAGGCATCGGCATCCAGGGTACTCCACCAGTTCCTGGAAGCCATGTCAGCACATGCCGGTGAGCATGTATATTTCCACAAAACCCGTGAGCCGTTGGCCAGCAATATGCATCTCTTCCACCAAATAGCAGAATACCCTGAGGTAGTGGGTGCTATAGACTGCACGCACATACGCATCAAAGCACCATGCGGTGAGTGGGGTATGGTCTACATTAACAGCAAAAGCTTCCCCTCCATCAACTGCCAGGTTATGTGTGATGCCTAGGGCATAATAATGAATGTGTGTGCTGGCTGCCCTGGAAGCTATCACGATTCCCACATCTGGCATCTGATGCAGCTGTACCAGAGATTTGCCAGTGGGGACATCCCTCACAGTCACCTAGTTGGGGATGCTGGTTATGCACTGGAGCCATGGCTGATGAAACCCATCGGAAATGCACACACACCCGAACAAGAACTCCATAATGAGGCACATGCACAGACCAGAGTTGTAATAGAGCATGTGTTTGGGATGCTCAAATCACGGTTCTGGTGCCTGGACACATCCGGTGGAGCCTTGCAGTACTCCCCCGCTGCATGTACTCATATTGTCATCGTATGTGCCATACTACACAATATGATCCTGCGGAAACAGCTGCAGCAGGAACAGCATGGGGTAGGGCCACACAGCCCCCCACCATTGCCATGGCCTGCACAGGCAGATAGTGACTCAGATGAGGAACAACCTGAGCCTGTCCCAGTAGGCACATGGAGGGGTGCCCAGTACACCCTGGCCTTGACAAAGAGGCAACGCATAGCACATACACTGACACAGGAGGGACGCAGGGAATGACACCACTCTCTGACTCGCACATACAGTAAAAAGGATGCCAAACATGACACTACCTGTGCTCAACCATGTATAAGGAGTGTACTATGTGCATCCGACATAGGCATCCCTCCAGCACCATCCTCAATACTGGCACACCCACAGGATAAGTCACTCTCCTTAGCAATTGCTGAATGGAGTAGTATGTGTTGTTACTTGTACCTGTGGTATGGATGTGAGCATGCAAGGGAATTGGGTGGCTGAATAGGATGCCAGCAGATAGTAGACACCTATAATGGCATCATGAGATCTGTAACAAATACTGGTGTCACCATATTAGCCAGTACTACACATAGTGACAAAACCCACTGCTGGAAATGTGCTGGGCCACATGTGTGTCCATATGACACTCACACACACACACGTGCCAGTCAGGGAGGTTCACATACCCAATAACAGTCTCAGCCAGCAGGGCAGGTGTAGACCTACACAAACAAAGGCTGTGCTAAGGCCTCTGTATGATGGCTATAGGTAACCTCCCCCCCAGGCCTACACAGACAGACTACAGCTGGTCAGGCAGTGGGATGTTCTGAAGGGTAGGAAGTCAGAAACTGATACGTAGGTCAATCAAACCTAAGAGCTGTAGTACACTGATATGCCTCTAGTCAACATGATAGGTTAGAATACAGAATGAAATGGAGTACCTGACATACCAGTACAGTCATAGCAAATGTGTACAAGTGTCAGGTGTGCCCCCCCAATCCTAAGTAGAAATAATAACAGTCTGGTGTGCCCCCCCCCACCAATCCTATTTAGAAATTTAGTAGTCTGGTGTATCCCCCCAATCCGATTGTAGAAACGTAACAGTCAGGTGTGCCCCCCAGTTCTATGTAGAAATGTAGTAACAGTCAGGTGTGCCCCCCTCCAATCTGATGCAGACATGTAGTAACATCATTACCAGTGAAATGCACCTTTGGGAAAGGAGTAGCTCATTAAGCTCTGTGGCATGTCCTATAACTGTGTAATGTTGTAGGGTGATAAACTAGTTAGGTAGGAGCTCTATTTCCAGACATGGCAACTGTGTGTGTGTGTGTGTGTGTGTGTGTGTGTGTGTGTGTTTGTGTAGGGGAGCAATGCTTTTTAGGCTAGTCGCACTCACTATATTTCAAATGCCCTACTTTGGCAAGCCTGCTGATGTCAATCAATTTTGAAATACACCTTTGGGAAAGGAGTAGCCCATTAATCTGCGTGGCGTATTTTATAACTGCATAATGCTGTAGTGTGTTAAACTAGTTGGGTAGGAGTTCTAATCCCAGATATGGCAACTGTGTGTTTGTGTGTCTCTGTCTGTTTAGGGAGTAATGCTTTTTAGGCTAGCCACACTCACTACTTTTCAAATGCCTTACTTTGGCAAGCCTGCTGATGTCATTCACTTTGAAATACACCTTTGGGAAAGGAGTAGCTCAGTAATCTCCATGGCACGTCCTATAACTCTGTAATGCTGTAGTGTGATATAGTACTTTGGTAGGGTTTCTATTCCCAGACATGGCAAGTGTGAATGTTTGTGTGTGTGTTTCTTTGTCTGTGTAGGGTACAATGCTTTTGAGGCCATCCACAGTCACTACAGCCTCCATTGACCTTCTTTGGCAAGCCTGCTGATGTCATTCCCAGTGAAATATACCTTTGGGAAAGGAGTAGCGCAGTAATCTCCGTGGTGTGTCCTATAACAGCATAATGTTGTAGTGTGATATAGAACTTTGGTAGGTGTTCTATTCCTAGACGTGGCAAGTGTGGATGTTTGTGTGTGTGTGTAATGCTTTTGAGGCCATTCACAGTCACTACAACCTCCACTTGCCTTTTTTGGCAAGCCTGCTGATGTCATTCCCAGTGAAATACCCCTTTGGGGAAGGAGTACACCAGTAATCTCCGTGGCGGGTCCTATAACTGCGTAATGCTGTAGTGTGATAAACTAGTTAGGTAGGAGCTCTAATCCCAGACATGGCAAGTGTGTGTGTGTGTGTGTGTGTGTGTGTGTGTGTGTGTGTTTGTCTTTCGTATCCTGTATGGAGGTGGCTGTGACTGTGTAACAACTGGACTCATTGTGGAGCAGGTTTTGCAAATATCTTATATGGTGGCCCTGTTTTATGTCACAATGTCCACCTTAGAAGGATAACAGATGTGAAATAGCCGAGAGGCTGAGGTGCCAGTCCATACCCCTACATGTGACATCAAGGCCTGGTGAACAAAGTCAGCAAACCTTGTATAACCCAGACAACACTCTCAACCCATGTCTCATACACAAACACACTTGTCTGGGCAACAACGCTATGTTGGTAGTACCCTGCATATTGTCCACAGATAGTAACCATGGTGTGATTGCAGTGGACCACAGAGGGCATGGCACCTTGCCCATCAGTATAATAGGCACGTACATGCAGACAGTGAGCCTTCACTGTTCCCCACTGGACGCCTGCAACACCTGTGGTGTCATCAAATGTGACCCACAAAGGACATACCATGCCTTAAACACATGCCCTGTATGGATAGATGCCACTGACACCAGGGAATACCTGTATCATGGTATCAGTGTAGGTGCAGGGTCAACCTGCTGTCTATTACCAGTTCCCACCACATGAGGCCAGGACTGGCACATCTGATGATCACAGTCTGTATGCACAACATTGGCCAGACACCCCAGGTACAGTTCCACATGTCACTGTACATGCATGTGGGATGTGTGCACATCCCAGGCACCATACATGTTATGGACTACAGAACACATACATGGCAAGCATTGCACAGCAGTGGCCACACACAATAGTTACCCAGGTAACTGGATGGTGAATACAGTACCCACCTGTGTGGGCCAATCCAGACACTTCACCCCTGAGCCACACTGCAGACCATTGTCATGTGGCCTGATGCCAAGGTATACCCTCTACCTAGCCTTGTATAGCCTTCTGGCACAGTCAACCACTACACACCTGTGAAGCAGTGCACCCATGCATGTCAGTACTAGCACCCTGTGAATGTGTGTGTGGTGTATGATGCTTTTGACCACATTCACACTCATTACAACTCCCATTGGCATACTGAAACATGCTCTCTGATGAAACCTTCACATGCCCTTTGCCCATATAACCTCCGGATAACTCCTGTGGTGCATGTGATACCTGCGCATTACTGTATTGTGGCAAACTAACTAGTTAGGAAGTGTATTCCTGACCCTGCCAAGTGTGTCAGTGTGTGTGAGTCCCTGATAGAGTGTGGCTGTGTGGATGCTGACACCTGTTCATGTGGACAGGCACGTGTACTACAAATACCCTATCGCTACCATATTACTGTTGCAGATGTCACTCACCATCACATATACATTTGGATAGCTCCTCAACATGTAAGCTCTGTGGCGCATGCAGTAACTGCATAGACATGTGATAGCAATACATAGTCAGGGGTTTGAAATCCTGTATTGGTAGGTGTGTGACACAAACATGCTTAGGTTTTACTCTCCCACCCCTCCCTGACTTGCTTTGTCTGTCTCACTCCCTCCCTGGTGGATGTGGAGAACTACACCTGCTTTGCTTAGGCAGCAGCTTGTATTTTGTAAGTGATGCTCATGATCAGCTGATGGCCTGTGCACGAATTGCAGCCCTCCACTAGCTAATTGCATGTGGAACAGCTGTGGTAACATTACCATAGCAAATTGCATGGAAACACACTCCAATATCTGGGAACATCATGTTGGTGTTGGGTCTTTTCATTCACTGTGAGCAGGACATAGATCTGGTGTTTGGCAAACATCACACATGGATTTGGGATTTACCTCTAACGACATACACTGTGGAAACAGGCCAACACACAGGAGGGGATGTGCCTGACATGACTACAGAATGTAAGTGTTGCTATTCTGCATTTGGAGTAATGTCAGTTTAACAGGGTGTGTGTGGATATGGCTGGTCTACATGTTTTAATACCTGCCATGACAGTGCTATGTGTTTGAAGAAACTCCCATCTGTAGGGTCATCTGCAGAATGGTCCGTGTGTGGAGCCTTTTGTTTCTTGTGTTACTCACAGAACACCTATCTGAGAACTGCAGAAGCATAGTGTGAGGATTGCAGTCAGTTCATGGTGACAGCCATGAGAGTTACTGACTTCAGATCCCTCATAGGACATATGTCACAATAAACCCTGGTACGACAGTAAATGTAAGAGATTATCACAGCAACATGCCAATATTGGGGCAGTGTTCATAGCTCCAGCCACAATTCTGTCAACCTTTGTACATGTGTCATGCAGTAAGAGGTGCATATGTCCTGTACACCATTATTTATTGACCTCATACCTGATAACTAGCCAGTTAGATATCAGACTGCTAGGCATGTTATGTATAGTAGGGGTTGTTTCTGAGGACATAGCTTGGCCATTCTGCAGTTGTGTGTACAGTACTTGGATCTGTGTACTTAGGGTGATTTTCAACAGTATGTGTATTGCGCATACATACCTTGGGCTGTGCACAGACTGTGGTAGATGCCATTGCTGTTGGTCCTGTTCTATCTGTTACAAGCTGCTCCAATGTATGGTACCCTATTGGCTCACGTCTGTAGCATAGTACACACACGTGTCACATACCACAGACAGCCATCGGATCAAACAGTGCCATGCCCCAGTGTATGTAGGGTCAGTGTGTGAGTGGCACATATGAGGATGGTGTTTATCAAACAGTTCATATAGTGCCATATTAAGCTTGTGTACCACATGTGGCTGTATTTACATTGGTAGTGGGTATGCACTTTCACACAGGTGTCTGTTGCTCTGTGCTGTGACATGCATGTAGAGCCCACTATAATCGCAAGTACATGTGTATTCCCCCATACAAAATGTAGTCCAGTGTTTTGGCAGTATGCCTGTAGTTTGCACAGTGCTTTGTGACATGCCTAGCAGCCTAGTGTAAATTACCCAGTGTGCTGATATATCCAGTTATTTGCAAGACATACTGCTGCCAGGCCACCATAACTGTTGTGAATTTCTAACAAAGCAGTGGGATTCTGTGCAGATGTATGTCACTAACTACTGGTAGTATGTGGCGAAGTGACCCCTGCACCACCAGGTATTGTGTCAGGACAGACTGGCGTGTGTGCATGCATAAACTGTGTGGGCATATGTAGTCCAGTATTTATATGATATACCTATGTACATGGATATTAACATCCATATTGGGAGGTGTGGTCCACATGGCTCGCATGAAGGGGATATGTATACACCTCTGGACTGACCATAGAGTGCCCGACTGTCCACATATATTGGTCATATCTCTGCTGTAGTGCACAGGATCATTACTGTGCTGGCAGTGGTACTGAACTATGATGTCCTTAGGATGTCTGTCAGTAGCCAGTGGCGAACATGCTAAAAGCAGATGTGACCTCCCACACACAACATGTCTGTTAAGACAACCCCTATTACAGTAGCAACAGTCTACATATATACCTGCAATACATACATGACATCCCCTTGCACTAAGAGGTTGGGACTATTGGGGCTGAGGTAGGACTTCACTCCATATTCTGGACATACGGTGAACATATATGTATATATATTTATCCATATATCTATATAGATGTATACACATATACATATCGACATACATAGATGGATATATATATATATATATATATATATATATATATATACATATACATACATATAAACATTCAGACATATACATGTACACAACAATATGTGTCTACACATATACAGCTATAGATACATATGCACATATTCTTATGGATATCTGCATATATATAGACAGTAATAGGTATATCTGAATAGATATGTATGCACATATAGTTCTAGATGTCTACAAATATATCAACATAAATAGGTATATCTATGCACATAGGATGTACATGCATATATATCTATATATATATCTATATACATCTATATATATATATATATATATATATATATATATATATATATATATATATATATACACAAAGAGATCTACACATGGCCATATATATGATGCACTATACAGATGTGTAGACAGATATATGTATGAATGCACATATGTATATGCATATATCCATATTCCTGTCATATGTAAACATCACTTTTGTGTATACCTTCCCAGATGTATCTCACTGTATGCATCTGATATGTGTACATTATGATTTAACAACATATGTGATGCAACAGTAATATCAATAACAAGTACTACACAATTGTGGAAGTAAAAGCAGTTGTTCAATACTAATCAGTATGTGTAGTGACAGATATATTGGAAAAATAGCAACTGTCTTCACAGTGGTCATGCCGTAGTGGTTAAATGTTATGACTATTGTGTACAGGGTCCTGGGTTCAAGACCTGCAAGGGCTGTTTATTTTGTTGCTGAGCAAAACAAGGGCTGTCGGATACAGAGTGGTTAAGGCAGTTTTGAGCAGCTTTAAGTGGGTTTGCGCAAAGGTAAGCAGTGCTAATGTATGGTTAAACGTATGGGTGCTTACACCATGTGGGCTTCGCTTACCAGTGTACAAACATGCTTAGATGTTAAATTGGAGCAATGTTGACACCTGATAAGTATGTCTTAGCCCTGGTAACCAGTTCTCACCACCCAGTCTAATAAAATAGCAGGGTAATGACATCTGTAATAAGTGTATGTAATTCCATGTACAATACATGCACCTATGTGCTGTCATTACAGTAGCAAGGGGTGTGAATGTCATGTCTGGGACACACAAGTATATGAGACCTGTACAGCACAGTTATCCATGTGAATGTGTGACATACAGGGGTAGTAACCCAGGGTACGTGCTGTCACACTGGCATGTAGTGTATCATGGTGGTACTACTGATGACAGTGCTTTCCCAGGCAAGAGTAGAGTGCTAAATGTAGTACTGACAACAAGCACACATGCAGGCGTAGCTGGACTTGGAGGCCTCCCTGTTGTGTTCCTGGTGTGTGAGCTGTTTTGCAGTATATATCCCCTACTGGATAATGATCCAACATGTGGAATGTAACTGTAGGCTACCATCTGTACAGCATGTTAGTGAGGGCTTCCAACATGTAGTTATGGCATACATATTGTCAAACATCTGTCTGTCGACACATACATCCTACTGCATAGCTACTTCATAGGTTCATACTAGGCTATCTGCCCAAGGGCATTTATAAGCCTAGCCCATAGTTATGTGGCTTTCACCACCCCTTTAGTTTGAATAAAAACTATGCCTATTATTTTGCTGTGCCTCTGTCAAGCAGTGACACTGAAGTAATCCCTGGGGTATATCTGCGATCTCCCATCCATTGGTCAAGATTCCTCTTGAACAAGGCCATCGAGGTGCTCTGCCTCACATGTACCGGGATTTTGTTCCACAGCATAGGGAGTCTCTGGGTGATGAATCTGTCCCTCCAGCACATTCTATTTATAACCGTGTCAAGGTTTAAGTCTCCCGCCCTTGTGGTTTTGAGGGATCTAGATTTTTTGAGGTGAAGCATATTCATCAAATCTGGGTTTGACATGGCCTTATATGTCAGGCACAGGTCACCTCTGAGCAAGCGGTATGAGACTGAATAGAGCTGGAGTTCTTTCAGTCGGGCAGCATAAGACATATTTTTGAGACCCTTTATCCTTTTGGTGAGGAACTTTTGGGGCCTTTCAAGCTGCAGCAGGTGTCGGGTCAGATACATTCAGAACGGGGCATTGTACTCAATCATAGGTCTAATGAGTGATGAGTACAGGGGACGATGACCTCCCTTGATCTAGATGTGAATCCCTTCATGATCAGGTGGGCAATATAGAAGGTGTTCCTAACTACTTTAGCAACATGAGTGTCAAACGAAAGGCTACTGTCAACCTGGGTCCCCAGATCCCTGATGACTTCTTCTGTGCTCAGTGGATTGCCACCTATATGGTAGCTAGGGGTAACCTTGTTTTTCCCGAAAGGGATGACTATGCATTTCTTGGCGTTTAACTTTAGGTCATGGCTCTGGCACCAGTTATCCATTTCTGTGAGGCCCTTCTGAAGGATATCTGTGTCAGATGTGTTTTCGACTATGGCGCCCAGTTTGCAGTCATCTGCAAACTTTGTCAGCCATAACCCTCCTGTGTTTGCTTGTACTTCAGAAAAGTAGATGCCGAACAAGAGTGGACCCAGGACTGAGCCCTGTGGGACACCACTAGTGACAGGCTTTGAGTCTGACATGGCTCCAGCAACTCTGACCCTGTGGGTTCTGTCACTTAGCCAGTTTGCAACCCATCTTGTGATGTATGGGTTTACATTCAAGCTGATGAGTTTTTCGATGATACCTGAGTGTGGTATTGTGTCGAAGGCCTTTGCCAGGTCGAGGTAGGCTGTATGGACTGCCTTTCCCTCATCAATGGCCTTGGTGACTGTCTCAAAAGTCAACCAAGTTTAAGAGGCAGGATCTGCCTTTGACAAAGCCAAACTGGGTTGGATCCAAAGTCTGCAAGTTCCCTATGTCTTTATTTATGAGTTCCATTATGATCCTCTCCATGACTTTGCAGATAAGGCTTGTCAAGCTAATGGGGCGGTAATTTCCAGGGTCAGTGGAGGCACCGCCCTTATGAAGTGGGACCACAGTCGCCGTGCTCCACTCCTTGGGTACGTATCCTGAGGTGAGGCTAAGATTAAACAGCTGTCCTAATTGTGGGTTTAATTCCTCGTTAAGTTCGTGAAGCACACAGCCGGAGACACCATCTGGTCCCATGGATGCTGTGTTTTTTGCCTTAGTGAGAGCAGTTCTCACCTGGGCTTTGGAGATGTTTGGGGGGCTACAATCCTCTGGTATAGATATCTCTCCTTTTTTGGGAGAAGTTTGCACTGAACCTGTCAGCCAGTATGTTGGCAATGTGTAAAGGTTCAGTAATTTTCACATCATTTTGAACTAATTCTGAACATATCTGGGAGTTTCCTCCTAGGTTTCTAACATAGCTAAAGAAGGCCTTATGATTGTCTTTTGAGTCCTTGGCGATTTTTCTCTCAAAATTTGCCTTGGATGATTTTATGAGAGCTCTTAGTTTTTTACTTATGATGATCAGAGGTGTCTTACCTTTCAAGGATTTTGCTCTATCTTGTAGTAGCTTCCTCCTTTTGTTGTAGAGCTTGTTTATGGCTGGGGTCCACCAGACTGGACGCTTGCCTTTGGTACAGAGAGTCTTAGTTTTGTTTGGGATAGCCTGATCCATGCAGTCCTGTAGGTGCTGGTAGAAGGCATTTGTAAGTGATTCAGCGGTTTGAGTAATGTTTACCACTGGATCAGGGGCCTTAAAGGAGACCACACTAGTTTTTAGAAGTGTGAAGTCGGCTTTTGAGAAGTTTTTCACTGTGGTCTTTTTGTTTCAGGTGGGGGGATGAGGACCTCCAGCGAGATTAGTTTATGATCTGATCTCACCAGTGAGGGGTATACTTCCGGTGTTGAACATTTTGATCCCATGTTCGTGATGATGAGATCAAGTATGTTTTCTCCTCTTGTGGGGATGGTGACTAGTTGTTCCATGGCATTTGAGTTTATGAACTCCAGGAATCTTTGGGTTAGAGTGTTTGGGCTTGAGTAGTGTTCCCAGTCTATATTAGGGTAGTTGAAGTCACCTAGTATGATGGTGTTTGGAGATACATTTATCCACTCCAATGTTTTCAGGAAGGCCATATGAGGTTCCTGAGTTTGTGAGGGTGGCCTGTAACATGCTACAAATTGCAGAGCAGTCTTGCCTATGGTTAATTGCACCTGGATGGTCTCCGATGCATCATGCGTTGCCACCAACCTTGAGGTGTGGGTGTCCTTTATGAATATGGACACCCCCCCTCCTTTCTTGGTGTTGTCCAGATTTTGGGGCCGGAACGCATGATATGAGGTGAAACCTGTTAGTGCTGGGGTGCTCTCAGGAGCCTTGAACCAGGTTTCTGTCACAGCACAGACATCGATGTTCTCCATATTGAGAAGGGCCTCGAGTGCGTGCATCTTGAGATTGAGACTTCTGGCATTGAGCAGCATTACCCTTAGTTTTTTTCTTTTTGGTGTTCTAGGGTGGTAGGTTTAGAATTTGAGCCTTGCCTAAAAAGGCACTATGGGGATGGCAAGAGCCTTTGCCAATATCCGGAAGCCCAGGGGTGACAGGTGCAAGCCGTCCCTTGCGAAGCAGCGTGGCTTGTCCAGCATGTCATCCCAGGCAGACAGACATTGGATCCCCTTTGAATGACACCAGAATTTAAGCCAATTATTAAAGCTGATCATCTTATCACTGTATTGTGGCATCATTCTAGGTGAAGGTAGGATACTGCTCAAGGTCAGGGTCATACCTGCCTGGGCTACATAATCAGAGAGCTCCTCGATGTCCCTTTTCATGTAGTCCAAGGAGGTACGTCTCAGGTCGTTGACCCAAGCATAGACAATGACTGAGTCGTACTTGTACCTGCTGTTGAGAGACCTGAGTGCTTGTGTTATGTGGCAGATTCTAGTGCCCGACAGGCAGCTTACTGTGACCTTCTCCTTACTCAGTCTGGTGAGCGGGATGTCAGTGTGTCTGACTATGGAGTCACCAATGACAAGTGTGTCTGGCATTGTGTTTGGCCTTAAGGGCTGTGACTGTTTGACACTCTGACTGTGTGGTCTATGTGTTGCATGTGTTGGGTCCTGAGGTGGTAGTTGTTTGGGTGTCTGCTTTGGTGGCCTCTGCTGTTTTGGTATATTTTTGATCAGAGCCTCCGAGTATGTCTTTGTGTGATTATGTGTATGATTTGAAGTTGTGATGGTACTATGTGTGACTGGGTATGTATTGTGTGTGGTTTCCTTCTCCTCCTGTCTGGTCTTGCCAGTCCTATGTTGAGAGAGCTCAGCCTCCAGTTTGGCCGTATAGTTGCATCTCTCGCATGTATTTGTGTTTTGTGGGAGAAGGAGAGGATTGTCTGTGTACATGAGGCAATTGTAACATTGCCTCAATATTCCCAGGTTCACCAGTTGAGCAGGAGAGGACACTAGCAACTGATCCCTCGACATACTAGAAGTAGTAGATAAAAAGACTTTCAAGGGACTCCGGGGGAAGTGGGTTTTAGGCTGGTGGGGTACTATCTATAATAAGAGTGTTTTATCAATGTGTAAGTACTGTAGGAGTAAGTGCTAGGCTTACAGATAGAGAATAGTCTACTTGGGAATCAAGTAGAGATGAACCTTTCAGTTATAGGATACGCTGGTTTGATCAGCAGTACAGCTCAAGGAAGGTAGTTTTAAGGGAAAATTTGAAGAGTGTAATTTAGGTGGCCCGAATAGTTTAACCTTATTTAACCGCCGCTGCTCTTGTGTGCAACAGTGGCAACTCCGCGCTAAATCGCGCAAACGCGTGTTTAGCGCGTTTTATATCAGGGGGCTGAAAAAAGCTAGGAACTGGCCCAAAACGACCAATAGACTACAAGTTACTGGCTGAAACCTCACAAAACTGGACCAACAGGCAGTTCAATGCTTCCCACTCCCACTGGTAAGCAAGGGAACTTCCTACTTCCAAATTAGGCAAAGAATCAGTAACAGGAACTGCAAACAAAGTCCAGGGATCAGCAACTCTGAAACTGGACTACTGTAGCTCAGTAAGGCAGGAAAAACAAGAGATTTTTTTTTTTCAGAAACAAGCAGAAACAGATACAGTAGACACTTATAAATGCTATAAATCGGCTATCACAGCCTACAGAAACAATTTGCAACAATTACAGATTTTAAAAGTAACAAAATGAGAATTCAAGTGCAATAACAGAATAAATGCAGAAAAACAAATACAATGTATCAGCAAGCAGGCGAAATACAGTCGCTAGGTAATTAGAAGTGGAAAGCCACAAAAAATATATTTAAATCAGGTAAAGTCGCTTTTTTAGCTCTCTGAAGCCTGGATTACTCTGCTGGCCACCACGAGGATCTGTGCTGAGTAGGTACAAGCTGGAAAACACGCGTTTAGCGTGTTTTATATCAGGGGGCTGAAAAAAGCTAGGAACTGGCCCAAAATGACCAATAGACTACAAGTTACTGGCTGAAACCTCACAAAACTGGACCAACAGGCAGCTCAATGCTTCCCACTCCCACTGGTAAGCAAGGGAACTTCCTACTTCCAAATTAGGCAAAGAATCAGTAACAGGAACTGCAAACAAAGTCCAGGGATCAGCAACTCTGAAACTGGACTACTCTAGCTCAGTAAGGCGGGAAAAACAAGAGATTTTTTTTTTTTTTTTCAGAAACAAGCAGAAACAGATACAGTAGACACTTATAAATGCTATAAATCGGCTATCACAGCCTACAGAAACAATTTGCAACAATTGCAGATTTTAAAAGTAACAAAATGAGAATTCAAGTGCAATAACAGAATAAATGCAGAAAAACAAATACAATGTATCAGCAAGCAGGCGAAATACAGTCGCTAGGTAATTAGAAGTGGAAAGCCACAAAAAATATACTTAAATCAGGTAAAGTCGCTTTTTTAGCTCTCTGAAGCCTGGATTACTCTGCTGGCCACCACGAGGATCTGTGCTGAGTAGGTACAAGCTGGAAAACGTGCGTTTAGCGTGTTTTATATCAGGGGGCTGAAAAAAGCTAGGAACTGGCCCAAAACGACCAATAGACTACAAGTTACTGGCTGAAACCTCACAAAACTGGACCAACAGGCAGCTCAATGCTTCCCACTCCCACTGGTAAGCAAGGGAACTTCCTACTTCCAAATTAGGCAAAGAATCAGTAACAGGAACTGCAAACAAAGTCCAGGGATCAGCAACTCTGAAACTGGACTACTCTAGCTCAGTAAGGCGGGAAAAACAAGAGATTTTTTTTTTTTTTTCAGAAACAAGCCGATGACTGTCGCTCCCTGTACAGATAAGCAGATGGCAGGTATCCAGATGGGATATGTACAGGCAACCTATGCTTGATTGACACTGACACTTCTGCCCAGCTGTGCAATTACTGGCACATATAGGAGACAACACCCTGTATGCACCACATGCCACGGGTACCTTCACTACACTACCACAGTCAACAGAACATGCTTGGGTACCAGTCTCCATCAAAGACATTACCCATGTGTTGTAGTACATGTTGCATAAATGTCAACTGGATCACCTCAGTGGCCACGTGTAGGAGGCACCCAGCGGATTGGCTGATGCATGTCATTCTCACCTTGAGGGTCACCATAGTGGTGTCTGTCAATAGATTGCCTGCTGGCACATGGCAGGTGGCATGATACCACTGTACACACATCCCTTTCACAACCCATCTCTCCATGGACAATAGCCAGGTACACAGCTATGACCACCTGCAGTGATGCACCCCAGTACTGACACGTGTATGTGTGCATATCTGAGGATAGCAGTGTCTGTGTGTTAGCACACCTGTAGTTGGGAATTCCATGAGGGCCTTCACAACCACCACAACACCCATTGCCATATTCAGTTGTGGCTGCTGCTGTATCGGACATTACATGTACCCTGTTACACTCCTATCCCTACCGGCTACACAAGCTTTTCAGTGCCAGCACAACAGTATTGTACAAATGGGTCGATAGGCATGGGATAACCATTGAGTTCTGGCAAGTGTGTGTATGTGTGCATGTCTGTATATCTGTAGGGTACAGCATTCTAATGCCACATACTCCTATTACAATACGCATTGCCACACAGTAGTACAGATAGTGTTGTTGCTGCCCTTAGGTGACGCATGACAATTCAACACCCTACAATGCCTATGGCATATGCATTAAATGCATATCCCTGTAGTACCACTTTTGGGATATACAATGGGTTGTATCGCAGTCGTGGGCAATGTGGGATGGTGGGTATGTCAGAGTGTCATCATGAGTTTCAGGGAGTACTATATCCACTGGGGGATGTAGGTGCTGTGTACACTATTACAGCATGGTGCACCCGGTATATGTCCCATGTACCTCTTTATGGTGACAACTATCACCATCAACCATACAGGTAACTAATACCACAATCCAGCCCAGTTATGCATGTGCTGTGTGCAGCTTACCTGTAACACACTGGACACACGGACAAGTTAGCACCGTTAGGCCTGGGTCTCTCGGATGTGTGTCTGCCTGTCATGCGTCTGTTAATGTGTATATGATGGTATGTCACACTATGTATTGTCCATGTACAGCCATTACATTCCCCATTAGAATACTGTACATGTCTGGGGATGTTCTGCATGTAACATGTAACCTGGAACACACCTCACCCTACACGCTGTGTCTTGTGTGCAATGAAAGCCACACAGTTCAGTAGCACTGCATACCTAGGTAGGGGTCTAGTCCCAGTGCTGCCAAGTAAGAGTGTGCATATATGTGGATGGGTCTACATCAGGTTGCAGATTATACACATCCCAGCGGGTCACCTGTCCATGTGGCACAGGCAGTAACTGTTATACAAACCTGTGACGTGTTCAACCATAATCCGGATATGTCACAGCCATGATGATGTCACCACAGTGCTATACCCCTTGTGGAATATGACTGCAGACCATCCTCCTGCTGACACATATACACCTACAACACAAATGGATAACATTATAGAGACCACAATCAACCAGTGTTACTAACAGCTATAATATATAATTTCTGGATGGCTACACTACCTGACATGTATGCATTAAATATTACTCCTGACAACATGTTACACGGCAGTACTTCAGTACACTGTAGTACAGTCACCATGTGCATCAGAACCAGATTAGCCTGTCCCTGCATCGATGTTGTGGATGACAGGGATGTGGCACAGGTATCATCATATACACAAGGTGTGTTCTTGGTTTGCCAGAGGCTGAGGGTGGGCTATACATTTGACACCATTTGTGTGGGTGAGGGGTGTAATGAGTTGAACTGGGCATGGTGATGTGGTGTGTGTAGGTAAGGGGTTGCCCTAGGTGTGCTCGTATAGTGTGTGGGTATGCATGCACACAGTTCTGCCATGTGGCTGCCCTATACAGGTGTTTATGTACAGCTGCAGACCATACCTGACAGGGTGTGCAGTTCACCGCCTTCAGCCACGGACACTTGGACTGTGCCTGCCAGGGGTTCCATGGGCACATCCAGGTACAGGCCTCGATGTGCTACTCTCCCCTGATGATGACAGATGTCGGCTTGAACCAGGTCCCTCCTGGGCCTGGCCAGTACCACGTGCTCGTGGCCTGGTGTGGACAGCATCCTCTCCCATTCCAGATATAGTGCCTACAAGGGGAAGCTACAACCAGTTATGAAATGTATTCCCGCCTGTTAGGTTTAAATAGATGGCATAGATGACTTCATAAATTTAATGGCTTATTAGGTAATTCTTGTGACAATAGTGTACAGGGTCCTGGGTTCAAGACCTGCAAAGGCTGTTTATTTTGTTTCTGGCCAGGACAGCAGCTGTTGCATACAGAGTGATTAAGGCACTTTTAAGCAATTGTAAGTGGATTTGTGCAGGTTTGCGCGAGGGTAAGCTATGCTAACCTCCGGTTAAATTTGCTAGTTAGCTTCAATCTTGCTTAACCTGTGTGCGCATTGCTTACCCCTGTGCAAATGGGCTTAAACTCGCTTACTAGTGTTTAAATATGCTTACTCCCACTTACTACTGCTTACACTTGCTTACTATTGCTTACTCCCGCTTTCCACTGCACTAATTTAGACAGTAATGTCTAATGGTTCTTGGGAAGGTGGTGGATTTGGAAACTGTATGGAGTTATCATTCATTATACATTTTACCTTCCATTCGTATCCCTGATTCCTGTGTACATATACTGTGTGGAGCACATGTGATTATCTGTGGACTTTGCAACATTATGATGCGGATACCTCACATCTGCATTTATTCCAATACTCCAGTTCACAAACATATGTTATTTAGTAGGTTATGCAACTAAAAATATTGGTCATAAAGTGATTTGACATGGAAAATAGAATGTACTGGAGTGGGACTCGAATCGGGAATGACTGCTCGTAAGGTGAATGGCCCTGCCCACTACACTATTGCTGTACTGCTTAATTTGCATATATGTTGCTTTTTATCCTCTTGTGCCATTTAAGCTGCATTAACAGTAGCTAAGCGGCGGGCAAACCCATGCACCCATGGTTAAATTTAATCTGTTTCATAAAAAAAAAAATTATATTTGTTGTTTTAACTATTGCTCTTCTACACGTGGGGCTCTTGTACACGTGGGGGATGTTGCTGGGGGTATGTGTACACCTATGAGCGGTCTCGCTCATTCTTGTATGTCTTGTCTGCTGTTCTTCATTGCAGGGTCGTGTATATTCTGAGTGCTCTGCTCTCAGACACGCCCCCTGCACTCTTACATGCTCAGAGTAAGATTAAGAGCTCAGGCAGTGCGCCTTCATTAATATGCATGATGCGCTGCCGTCCTGCTCCTAAATGTCCATTTCCATGCAGGACTAAGCTAGTCCTGCATAGAAGGATAGTGAATCCAGGGGCTTGTGACTTTGATTAATTATTTAATAAATAATCTGAATACCAAACCTTTTGCATTTATTGAATTCATGACTTGCTATTTCAATATTGTTACAGCATCATTTTACATGTAATACTGCCTGCTGATCTTTTCACTATTTTTACTGTGTAATATTGCCTTGATACATATTATTTGCTGTTTTTGCAAGAATTCTTTGTTTCCCCTTTTCTAGTTCATTTCCAAGTCTAACACAGTCGTTACTGTTATATATCTCTTTTTTTAATTATATATATCATTCTTTGAATCTAAAGTTTTGAGGTGTGCTTTGGAAATAAGCATTATAATAAACTTCAGCTTTAGGCTCACTTCCAAGTTCATGGGTAGCAATTTTTACATAGTAATAGGAAACATTGTTCTATACATAATTTACTTCAATAAACTGAACATTAAGGACGGAAGAGCTGATATTGATATAAAAGGCAGAACACACTGCAAATAGCACTGTATATTTTATCAGTTATATTGCACCATTATTTTGCAGACAGAAGCAATTATTCTGACTACATACTGTGAAGCAGTATGAGATATAATAATTACATTTCTGTAACGTAAAAGTGCTATGCATTGCTTGGCTCTCCAGTTCATTTCCCTGCTTGGTTCTGACTGTGAGAAGCTTGCATATAGTTCTTTGCCTTTTTTTTTTTTTGGCTGAGTTTTCTTTTCCAGAATCCCAAAGATATCTGAGAAGATGAAAAGGCAGTGCTTTAAGTTGTTCCTAAGAAAATGTGCAGTGTGTATATGAGTGCTGATGTGCCCTTTGATGGACTAGCATCCTGTCTAGGACTGGTTTTACCTTTTACCTGTTGCTTGTTGGAATTGACTGTAGTTGTCCATGATTATGAATTGAAAACAGAGTGTTGTTTTGTTGCTATTAGCTCAAAGAAAAGTTGATGGATGTAATAGTGTACAAATTTGCTTGTAAAATGTTGACTGAAACATTGGTTTATAGGTAAATACTACACAGTCCATCTGCAGACTGTTACATGTCCAGCTAATAGCTAGACAATGACCAAATGTGAGGAAAAAAAATGGTATCTTGCTCCTGTAAGGTAAGCACCTTAACCATTAAGCCAACCCCCAACAAGTCTCGACTTCCATAAATATATTTACATATCCGCGGTGGTGGTGCTGCGGTAGCATTGTCGCCTCACAGTAAGATGCTGTCCGGTTCGATTCTCAGCTAGAGCATCTTCTCCGTGGAGACATGCGTGAATGGGCATACCTTCGTTGAAGGTTTGCGTCAGGGCTGGCAACTCGGCACGTAAAAATCAACTGCCAATCATTAGCGGACCGTAGTTCCGCTGTGGCAACCCCTAACCGGCAAAAGCCGAAAGACACCACAACAACAACAGTGTTTTAAATATTTTGATGATTTGTTATTTTTTATTTTTAGATAATTTTATATTTAAAGATATTTTGCAAAAGAACTCAAATGCATGTTTTGATTTTGTGTGTGTGGTTGGCTTTGCATTTTGTATAAGCAGTAAAATACCAGAGTGAAAATAACTTGCCTACTTTTTTCAAGTATGGACTTCAGTGTTAAAACTGGAACAAAGATAGCAAGACTGTTTCCATTGCAGCGTAGGGCTTCAAATTATAATCAAAGAAGTGAGTATTATAATGGTGTCATTAATATCAAAAACTGGAAATTTATTTAGCCAAAGTGAATCCCATTTTAGAGCTTCATATATATATATATATATATATATATATATATATATATATATACACACACACATTCGGTTTCATTCATTAAATGTCACCAAAAATATTAGAAATGTGATAAAATATCAGTTGCATTTAATTTTTCATTAAGAGACTGCTGCACACATTCTGGTAAGATCAACACTTTTCTCAGAATTATTTGAAAATATCACTACTTAATTACTCGTGTGCATGATGGATATGCTAAACCAGTTCAGCTTCACTTTACAGATGCACGAGTTACGGTATTTCACATCGCTGAACTTTCTCTACACAAATACATCTCCTTCCAGTACTACACACTGCATCACTAAAACATGTCGGCAATATGCTGAGCACTATTGTTTCAGAATAAATCAGGTTCAAGGCCTGTGCATCATTTATCATGCAGCTGTGAATGCTGTACAATACAGTCATGGGAACACACAGCATAGTCCACTGAGCAGTATGTCGTAAATATTCTTGCCATTATTAGAACCACCCAGGCTCAGGCATTTCAACTCTGTTATGTCACCATTGCACTATAATAAAAAGGAGAAGAGTGTCGGCTGAGTATCGCTGTATAGTTATGGAACTTTCAATGTATTAACGTAGACCATTAGCCATTCTTCATTAGTAATGTGCAGTATGATAGTTGAGATACCAAAATAATGGCTCTTCAAAATGTACTTAATGATAGGATCGTGTGCCTTTTCTGCATGTTCATTGTGAAAACATATTGTTGGCAAGAAATCAGTGATGCTGTGAATTATGGCCTTAAAAATAAAGGGAGCAGTTAGCAATACTTACTTCAGAATGAATCATGTTGCAGTGGTTGCCGTGTTCTGAACCTTCTGTGAAAGATTCCGTTGCCTATATATTATTAATAGGGCACTGCAAAGTCCTGGAAAGATGTATATATAGCCTCTTTTTGTCTCGCAAACATAATCAGATTCATAATGGGATGGATTACACTAGGCTGGAGAGCATAATGTTACTTATTTTCAACAAATAGTTATAGTGGATGTCATATGTAAATACTTTGAGTCAGAAAGTGAAAAACATTTTTATCTTTTGCCAAACAGACTGAGTAAGAGAGGCATCATGAGGCACAAGGGCATATTTGTTATCACATGCTAACTTGGTGATGTGAAAACAAAAACTTAAGGACCAGTTCCTTATACAACCTGTGTCAAATAAGACACTGTATTAAATGCAGTATAAAAACAAAAAGTAATATCTTTGTATATACTGTATTATGTCACATGCACTAAGCAAACACACAAAAAAAACATGATATATCTCACATCCTCTTGCCTAAATGACACATTTTCTATAAAATTCTAGACAAGGATGGGCAATACAGTTTGAAATTGCATTAATATCTCAATGGCACTCAGTTTCATGCTACCAAAATTAGATAAAATGTTTCAGTAGTTTTCTGTCTTCTATATAAAGCATGTCACAGTCACAGTCTTTGGCAACATCCAGGTGATCTCAGAAAAGATATTCTTCAGCTTTTCCTTTTTCTGGTCCAGCCCTCAGTACCCAATGTCCACGCTGGATCTACCCCAGCTATTCTCCACCTCCCACAGGTTTACTTAATTTTTGCTGGGGCCAGATATGGATCCTGAGGTTGTCCATGAGGCTTGTCTTGTCTGTGCTTCCATCTCGGGGACTTTGTTTTTTTATGACCTACGCTGCCCTGTTCCCTTCCCCCACACTCTTTGATTATGTCTGAGGGCAACTCCCATGTTTGGACCATGCCTCCCCTTAGGGAGCATATCAGCAAGTACCCTCGCACCATGGGTGGGCATGTCCACCCCTTCCCTGCAGCTCAGACAGTTACCTGAGGCACTAATCAAACCCGGGTCGGCTAAGCAGTAGTCAAGACTTTACCTCTTTTCTCCACTGGAGTGGCCACTGTTCAGCTTTTCTTGCTCCATAAGCTTACCTTTATTACTGAAAGTAACAATTAAGAAATTCTCAAATAGCTTGGATGGTCTGAGGCTCTAAGCAGAAGAGCCTGAGCTTGAGATCACCTATATATCTGTAAGGGAGTACTTTGAAACAGCACGGACCTCTTTATGTTTCGTGCCTTTCCTAAATATTGTCTTCTACAGTATACCATACCAATAAGGTCCCGAGACAATTGATGCACTACATGTCTGTCTAAAATGTCATTTATTCCTACTTTTACTGTAAAGATATTCATATAAAAGTTTGTTACAAAATAAAATAGGGAAATTCCAACCGTTATACCTCAATATTGAATCATCTTTGTATCACAATAGACAATAATTGTTTGTTTTTTAAAATATACTTTATATTGGTTTATTCTTTATGCTATGTACTGCACTTGAATGTAACTTACTGAAAAAAAAGGATTTTTTAGCTGGTGAAAGTATTCGTTTGCCAAGTCTATTGTTTGCTAAAAGAACAGGACTTCCGATATGATTTAAATATGACATGCGATTTCCTGTAGTTCATAATATATTTCTTTATCTAATTATTTATATCATATGCTTTCAGTTGTAACAGCAATTAGTGCTATACTTCATTTTTGATATTTGTTCCTGTGTTCAAAGCCAGGTTAGACGAAATATTCATAGTAAGTACATGTACTGCAAGTCTTAATGCTTTAACATAAGCAAACAATACCCATAACATGAATCCCCCTCTAATTTTCTGGAAATTGGATAACATTATTAGATGAAACACCCTTCCTACACAAAGCCTGACATTATATGAAATATATTTTCCCCTCATTTCTGGCACAGTAAAAGAAATCTTCCTTGAATGATGGGGAAATGTAACATCAGTATCAACAATTTAAGAATATGTTAAATAACCATAAGTACTTTAATTTGTTGGTCTTTCATTTAAGATTTCAAATTTTGATGTTTCAACACCCCATTGGGTTAGGATATATTTTAGAAAATAGAATCAAAATATAGCAGAGGGATCTTCCAAGATGTCGAACTAGAGTTACTTCACCAGGGCAAACTTATTTCAGCTTATAGAAGACAGAGAAGAAAATCTCAACAATTTCCTGCAGCTGGACCCAACTGAGAAAGCTGACTCATTTACCTACACCTAATTATAGGTTCATAGGTTCATACTAGGCTATCTGCCCAGGGGCATTTATAAGCCTAGCCCATAGTTATGTGGCTTTCGCCACCCCTTTAGTTTGAAGAAAACTATGCCTATTATTTTGCTGTGCCTCTGTCAAGCAGTGACACTGAAGTAATCCCTGGGGTATATCTGCGATCTCCCATCCATTGGTCAAGATTCCTCTTGAACAAGGCCAGCGAGGTGCTCTGCCTCACATGTACCGGGATTTTGTTCCACAGCATAGGGAGTCTCTGGGTGATGAATCTGTCCCTCCAGCACGTTCTATTAATAACCGTGTCAAGGTTTAAGTCTCCCGCCCTTGTGGTTCTGAGGGATCTAGATTTTTTGAGGTGAAGCATATTCATCAAATCTGGGTTTGACATGGCCTTGTATGTCAGGCACAGGTCACCTCTGAGCAAGCGGTATGCGACTGAGTAGAGCTGGAGTTCTTTCAGTCGGGCAGCATAAGACATATTTTTGAGACCCTTTATCCTTTTGGTGAGGAACTTTTGGGGCCTTTCCAGCTGCTGCAGGTGTCGGGTCAGATACATTCCAAATGGGGCATTGTACTCAATCATTGGTCTAATGAGTGATGAGTACAGGGGGACGATGACCTCCCTTGATCTAGATGTGAATCCCTTCATGATCAGGTGGGCAATGTAGAAGGTCTTCCTAACTACTTTAGCAACGTGAGTGTCAAACGAAAGGTTACTGTCAACCTGGGTCCCCAGATCCCTGATAACTTCTTCTGTGCTCAGTGGATTGCCACCTATATGGTAGCTAGGGGTAACCTTGTTTTTCCCGAAGGGTATGACTATGCATTTCTTGGCGTTTAACTTTAGGCCATGGCTCTGGCACCAGTTATCCGTTTCTGTGTGGCCCTTCTGAAGGATATCTGTGTCAGATGTGTTTTTGACTATGGCACCCAGTTTGCAGTCATCTGCAAACTTTGTCAGCCATAACCCTCCTGTGTTTGCTTGTACTTCAGAAAAGTAGATGCCGAACAAGAGTGGACCCAGGACTGAGCCCTGTGGGACACCACTTGTGACCGGCTTTGAGTCTGACATGGCGCCAGCAACTCTGACCCTGTGGGTTCTGTCACTTAGCCAGTTTGCAACCCATCTTGTGATGTATGGGTTTACATTCAAGCTGATGAGTTTTTCGATGATACCTGAGTGGGGTATTGTGTCGAAGGCCTTTGCCAGGTTGAGGTAGGCTGTATGGACTGCCTTACCCTCATCAACGGCCTTGGTGACTGTTTCGAAAAAGTCAACCAAGTTTAAAAGGCATGATCTGCCTTTGACAAAGCCAAACTGGGTTGGATCCAAAGTCTGCAAGTTCCCTATGTCTTTATTTATGAGTTCCATTATGATCCTGTCCATGGCTTTGCAGATAAGGCTTGTCAAGCTAATGGGACGGTAATTTCCAGGGTCGGTGGAGGCACCGCCCTTGTGTAGTGGGACCACAGTCGCCATGCGCCACTCCTTGGGTACGTATCCTGAGGTGAGGCTAAGATTAAACAGCTGTCCTAACTGCGGGTTTAATTCCTCATTGAGTTCGTGGAGCACACAGCCGGGGACACCATCCGGTCCCATGGATGCTGTGTTTTTTGCCTTGGAGAGAGCAGTTCTCACCTGGGCATTAGAGATGTTTGGGGGGCTACAATCCTCTGGTATAGATATCTCTCCTTTTTGGGGGGGGAGAAGTTAGCACTGAACCTGTCAGCCAGTATGTTGGCAATGTCTGTAGGTTCAGTAATCTTCACATCATTTTGAACTAATTCTGAGCATATCTGGGAGTTTCCTCCTAGGTTTCTAACATAGCTAAGGAAGGCCTTATGATTGTCTTTTGAGTCCTTGGCGATTTTTCTCTCAAAATTTGCCTTGGATGATTTTATGAGAGCTCTTAGTTTTTTACTTATAATGATCAAAGGTGTCTTACCTTTCAAGGATTTTGCTCAATCTTGTAGTAGCTTCCTCCTTTTGTTGTAGAGCTTGTTTATGGCTGGGGTCCACCAGACTGGACGCTTGCCTTTGGTACAGAGAGTCTTAGTTTTGTTTGGGATTGCCTGATCCATGCAGTCCTGTAGGTGCTGGTAGAAGGCATTTGTAAGTGATTCAGCGGTTTGAGTAATGTTTACCACCGGCTTAGGTGGTGTTATCACAAAGATTTAAACCACCATAGATACTAGCACAAAAGTTGAATAAACAAAATTTCATTGCTATTTGCAAATGGCAACTACAATACAAACGAGACTTCATCTACAACTCCTCAGATTTCTCTACATTTGGAAGCAAAAATGTCAGACTGCAGTAACTTACACTTTAGACTCTAATATCAAAATAAGGTTACAGCAATATAATTTACTACATGGTAGATAAAAAAATAATTTTGTTTAATTATTAATTTAACAATCAACATACGTATACCGGGCTGTGGTAATCATGATTTTTTACTCTGATTTACTCTTTATTAACATGGCCTACTTATGAGGGCAAAACCTGTCTGGGTAATTGGAGATGGGACTCAGTAAATTAGCATGACTGATGTGCCTAGTAGTGATTATTTCTAATATATACTTGCTTTAGAAAGATATGTTTATCTTGTCAAATGAGTCACAGTATAACAGCACACCAATCATGTTTGGGAGGGTCTGAGTCACAATATTGACATTTCAGAACACAGGCTATCATAAGGTTGAGACAGTATGGTTAACGTTCTTGAAACATCAAATGCTTTGGAAGGAAGGAAGACTGTTTTTACATAGATTGCGATACAGTGGGGACCAGGAAATTTGCTCTTCTCCTCAATGTAGTGTGATCTAGGAGTTGGGTGTGTGGGGATGCAGGGGGCTTGCCCTCCCTGCAAAAAAAAAAAATGTTTGCGGTTTGTTTTATTTTCAGTGTTTCAGGATGTTTAAAGATGTTTTGCAAAAGACCAAGGTCTTGACCTTATGAAAGTCAACATTCAAAAATGTCTTGTCTTATGACAAATCCATTTAGTAACATATTTATACCCACTTAACACATTACTAGCATTTTCTTTCTGACATTCAGGGTGTAGCACAGAGAACATGTTCCTGTTTTTCTTTTTAAGCTGTGTTTTTCTAAAGAGGAGAATAATGTGAGAAGTACCTGATATGACCAGTTGGAAGGCCAAAGGGGAAGATACTTAAACTATTTTTTTGGAACTTAATGCTAGGCTGAAAGTTTAGGGCAAAGAACTAAGGTTATGAGCTGCTATTGAGCTTCATGTTGTATCACAGTCTTCATTTTCCCTACTGGTTGACTCTGAGCAAGAAAATTTAAGAAGACTCCAGGCTTTCATTACAAGTGGGTCTCCAGTGGCTGGACAGCCTGGTTAAAAAAAATTATATAAGTAACAGACTAATAACAGTAGCAAGTACACTTGCTTTCCCTGACTTAGGTAAGTTTTTTAATTTTTTGTAATAATAATTGTATTTTATCAAAACTAAAACACTTTTTTATTCAGTCATATAGCCCAATTTGAGGGTTAACATTTTGAAGTAGTATGCAATCAAGACCAGACTCCATTGTACGAATACCTCTCAGATGTCCTTATTTTTGCTTCATATTTCCAGTCTGTTTCTCATATAGTTTTAGGCTTTCTGGTAAACAACAGAGGATAGAAGTCACAAAATAATCACAGACATTTAAATTTCAGATTTCATGACCTTCAGAAAAATGCATGCTAACACAAATCATGTTATTCTAGCAACTTTCTCTGTGTACAAAAGCAATATTTAAAAAATATGTCCCTATTTTTGGCCTTTGTCCCCCCATTATATTTGGCTTTGTTCTGATTTCTTGTTTTAAGAGGTGAAATTGCATGAAGGCTTGACTTGGTGAAATGGAAACATGAGTACTGACCATGGAGGACTGGATTACATATATATAAACAACTATGTATAGTTCATCAAAAATGGATCAAAATGCCAGCTGCATGGCACAAAAGGATGGGACCCCTGGTTATGCTTCAAGTGACCCAAGCTTGATGGGTGGCTCAGGTACTAGGGCAAATGGGTGGGAACAGGTGGGATTGAGTGGCTAATGTCAATTTACTAATTCCGTAGAGGATGATGTTGACAGAGTATTGTCACAAGAACTTCAACATGAGGAGTGGGCAGGTACTGCAAATCCTGCCACTTGGGAGTCAAGAAAAATGCATGCACTACACCTGGCATTGCAGATATTGGTAAGCATACACCTGAGCTAGTCCAGTATAGCAGGCATTGTTTGTGCCTTGTGGACAAAACTGGGGGGCTGTTTGTAGCACACCAAAATCTTCTAATCCCAGCTGGATGACAAATGAGTTTCCCGGATCATTCCTTCCCTTTTGATGACATATGACTCCAAGAGCTAAGATGAAGGAATGGGCAAAATAGGGGCCTGGGGCTTGAAAATCACAGGGAGGAAAGGAATGGGAGATAAAAAGGGTGATTATCTGCTGGAAGAAAAAAACATACACAACCTTATTAGTATAAAAGATTCAGAATAAAACTGTCAGTCCTTCCAACTGTACTACGTTTATATTACTGAACACTGACAGCATTCATTAAGGCCAGCACAAGTCCCATATGAATTTTCCAGACCAGTGTTCATTACATTGCTACATTTTTAGGCCATGAGAATATCTGAATTTCTGCCTGAGGCAATGGCTGGATATTGTGGCACATGTGCATATATAATTTTCTCAAGATTTGTGTAGGTACATTAAAATATATAACAAAATAAGATTTTTTCAAGTTTCATGTTCTAATTCAACATTTCTAAGTCAAAATGACACTAGCTAACGTGATCATTTTTTGGTAGAGTTTTAATCCTAAAGTGTAGGTTGACAAACTTCTTTCATCATTCATATTCACTATGCTTTTGGCAAACCTGAAGTTAATTGTGTATAATAAGGGGAGCGTGGAGGGACGCAGCCCATGCAATATTCTTTGTTGCACATTATATAGTCCAGGTCTAAGTGTGAAGCAGCAAAATGAATTCAGTGACTCATGTTTGCTGTTAAAGGCATGCTGATAGAATAGCTGGTCAGCATCATTGCTGTAAACAAAGGACACATATAGATGCAGTATGTTCTGTAACCGATAATACAATGTTCCAGATGTTTTACTCCTGTACTCTTTATTTATCTAAGGAAATGAATGAAGATGGATGGCTGTCTTAAGAATTTCTGTAATTTAGAAAGACTTACCATGATATGCTAGTCTTAACTTGGAAGATTTCTGTACTGGGGTATGCCTAACCAGTTCAGAGACTGTTGTCCTGCTACTGTTTTCCATTAAATGTGGCCACTGTATGATGAGCAGTCTCGCTGCTGATGCTGCATACAAGTGCAGCAGTCTAGTTGAGCAACTAATGCAAATTAGCCATATACTCTTCTCCCTGGCAATTGATCTGGAAGCGGATTAACATTGTAGATTAGTCCAAAACCTCATTCTACCAAGTTTATTTTTTTCTCTAGAAGAAAAAAAGGGAATACATTCTTTTGATGGCATTCACCCAGTCAACTTTGTATGACTGGTTGTAGTTCATACAGCAGCTACAGGTAGGTATCGTAGAGCCACGGAATTGTGTGTGTGTGTGTGTGTGTGTGTGTGTGTGTGTGTGTGTGTGTGTGTGTGTGTGTGTGTGTGTATATAGATGTGTGCATGCCTGTAAAAGCAAGAATATGCCTGCATGGATGCGTGAATATGTTTGTGTTTGTGTGCATGCCTGTATGTGCGGTTATACCTGTGTGTGCAGGTGAGTGAGTGAGTGAATATGCCTGTAGGTGGTGCTTAGTGGCTACTAAGATGTGTGTTTGTGTGTGTTGAGGGGTTACCTGTGCTGCTTCACTGCAAGGGCTGGAACAGAGAATTCTGGAGTAGTCAGGTCTTGCAATTAAGTGTTTGATTCAGAAATATGGTAATTATCCACTACTGAGATATTTCTCTGTGCAGCTTTATCTTGTCTTTTAATCAGAGATTCTCACCGTTTTGCATATTGAAGCTGTGTTAGCCAGTTGGCGCTGGCAGTGGGAATTTTTCCGTAACTTAGGGAATGTCTGCCCTGACATCCTTTAAAGCTAACAAGAGGACAAGCAAAATATACTTCAGTTATACAGATGCTGAAATTTGCTACTGTTGTACTTTCTTGACTGCATATATTGACAGGAGAATATGCAATGTAGTTGTTTGTTGAGACTCTCTGTTACTTACGTTGCAAGCCACACTTTTTCAAATGTATTAATTTATAAAGATCATCTATGTATCACTTGCTTATGCCTAAATTTGAATATATGCACATGTTGCCTAATGGTGTGGGTGTAACAGTTTCACAGACCTGAGCAGATAGGCTGTATTTATTATATTTGGCCTTTGCCTGCCGGGTTACTATCACATCTATTTCAGATATTATCAGATTTGTTTCAGATCTGTATGCTTAATTAAGTAAGCATGGCAAAGTCACCAGTGAAGGGCTCAGGAGTGCAATTAAAGCTGCTCCATCCAACTTTTATTTGAGTGTCCTAAACACGTACCATACTCAAATTTGTTTATTTTCTCTGTTTTAATCATTGAATATCGACATTTTGGCTAAGTGACTGAACATGTACGAATGAGAGAAGCAATGCTTGACCGATTGTGAAGACTGTGATTCTGTACAATTATTGCTTTCTCATTATTGCCTACATGTCATGAAATTTAAATCAATGGGTTCTGTACAGACTCACTAGATTCACAATGTCTTTATCTGGTGTTGTTTCAGATTAATGTAGTATGTGACAGAGCTGTGGATACAGCATGATCTGTAAATGCATTCACCTGAACTTGAAAATACTGCTTTAGACTTGTCTGCATTTGAATATCAAAACTTTATTTATAGTTACAACATCCTTATTTGATTAGTAGCCCTGTGTCACTGAACTGCAAGGTTCCTCCTCACCCTAATAAAGCAGGGTAGTTGAGTGTTGTCTGTTTAGGTACTTTAGTCTGTCAGTGGGCATTGAGTCTTTTGTTGTGGGAGCCCTTGTGAAATGTGGATTGCTGGTTGAATAAACTATAGGCTGTTGTAGACAGTGTATAATTTCTGTAATGTGAATGTTGCCAAAACTAACTCCCAGGTGAGACAGCGTTGATTCTGGTCACTTAGTTCAAATGCACTGCTTGGTTGTCATTCTTCACTATTAACTAAGCAGGATTAAAGAAATGTATGACTGCGGTTAGGCTCATTTCCAGCAGCTGCAATAACAGATTTACTTGTGTTTTTCCCCTTTTCTATTTACTACAAGTTAATTAGGGTTACAATTAGGGTTAAGCTGTGGTGGTGCAGCGGTAGCATTGTCGCCTCACAGCAGGAAGTTCTCCCGTTCGATTCTCGGCTGGAGCGCCTTCTGTGTGGAGTCTGTACGTCCTCCCCGTGGTCAAGTGGCTTTTGAAAGACATGCGTGAATGGGCATACCTTCGTTGAAGGTTGGGCATCGGGCTGGCACCTTGGCACCATAAAAATCTACTGCCAATCATTAGCAGACCGGAGTTCTGCTGTGGCGACCCCTAACTGCGAAAAGCCAAAAGAACAACAACAACAAGTTAATTAGGGTTACCTGCTACTTGTTTAACAAATGACCTCACTTGGGGAATGCATGTTAGAAATCAAGTCAAGTGGTTAAGTGTTGCTGTAGCGTACTTTTGAAACACAGGTATAATGTTCTTTTTTAAGTCTCTAGATTTTATTTATTGTATTCTGTTTGCAACCCCTGGTACTACTATTAAGGTTACAGAATGGAAAAAGGTTATAAATATATATGTGTTTACAATGAAAGCAAATTAACATAAACATAATGCCCTCCTCCTTATTTTGTCCATTTCAAACATGTTAAACTAACTGGTAAATCAGCTATAAATAAATAAGAAGTAAATAGAAAACTGGTTTAAAATTCATCAGACACCCATGGTGTGTCTAAAATATTTCCAATACTTTAAAAATTAATTATAGTTTGTAACCTACCAGTGTGGTAGGAATAGCTGGACAGGCACGTGCACAGTACATTGCCAAGCTATCCTAGGAAAATTTCACCAATGGATAGAAACAAAAGGACAAAGAAGTTCTACTATATACTGATACTGCTTAAAAATGTATGACTTAAGTAAAAAGGGTTATCTGGGATAGTGCCTTTTTTTTGAGACTAATGATACTGATAATATAATTAGTAAGTCATATTTGCGCTGTTAGATTCCTTCGAGTATCTTAACTCCATTATGTTTAAAATTTAGACACCATTATACCTTTGACACAGTGAACTACCTGGATGTCACTATATATAAGAATATCTCAGAAAAATGTTTGCAGACAATCATTTACCGGAAACCCACCTTTTGTAATTCGTGCTTAGAGTTCCATTGCCACAATCCCCCTTAAATAAAAAAATGTTGGTAGAAGGGCAAGGGTTGTGGGCATCTAGGATGACTTGCAGTGACCTAAGATTCCAACAGGAGCTATTAACTCTGAAGAACATGTTCTTAAATGTGGTTAGACACAAGTGGCCATTAATATGGTTAGAGAAGTCACTAAAGAAAGACAGGGCAAGTTTAAACCTATGATCTGAAGTAGGAGATTCATTTGTCTGCAACCTGTGGGTTATGGATCCGATATCGGATCCGAACCGGCATGGTTTACCAGCTATGGATCCAAGCTCTCAGATCCTCCCCTCACCCATAATGCCCTGCTCTCCCCTCATGACCTCAGATCTCGTTTGCCGCGCTGGTGACCAGATTTGTGTTCCTAAGCTCTTCAGCTAAGTGCAGTTTTTTCAGTGTTTAAAGTGCTAATTTTTGAATTTTTGTGTGAAAGTTGTGTGGAAGTTTAGGTTTCCCTTTTTCTTACTTATACTTTTAGTGTTTTATTTATTTTTCTTATCCCTCCCCTCGCTGGTAGCGTAGTGTGTGTTTGGGGCCTGTGTGTGGTTTAGTTACTTTACTTTAACTTTAGTTTAAGTAACCTTTTGGTATTTGGGATGTCTGAACAACCCAAAGCTGTGTTCTCCAAGTGCTCCGAGTGTGGCCATTAGCTTTCCCCGGCTGATGGCCACACTCGGTGTGTTAGATGCCTTGGGGTTGAACACCTCACCTCTGGATGTTCCATTTGTGCAGAGTTCAACCCCAGGGCATTGAAGGAGCGGAGGTCCAAGCTTGTCTTGGCGGGTCTTTTGCCACCGGACTCGGCTCCGGCCTCCGCTCCTTCGGGGGTAACCGTTTCTGTGGTTGTCTCCTCTCCGGCTCCCCCTCCTCCTCCTGGGACTCAACCTCCCTGTAGTGGTTCGGAGGAGAGGGAAGCTAGAAAGAAGGACCGGAGGGAGAATCACCATAAGCGGCGGGCCGAGACCTCTGTTTCGGCCCCGCCAGCCAAGCGGGCTTCTCCTCCGGCCTCCTTGTCTGTTGGCTCTCCCCCTCCTCGGCTCCGGTCTCCTGTGTGTTTTTCACCGGGACCTGAGGAGGAGGAGACCCGATCTCCGTCGAGGCTATCGAGGAGGCACTCAAGGCCTACCTCGGTAGCCTCATCGAGATCAACTTATAGCCTGTCAAAAGCTGATCTGGACCGGATGATGAGAAGGTTCATCCAGGCCCAGATGCAGATGGGAGTGCTCTTGCCTCCCCCCCCCCTCTGGGGGGGAGCTCGACCCCTTTTTTCAAGCCAATTGCTCCTTCTCCGACCCACTACCCGGGTTCGGAGCAGTTGGAGCCGAGCAGCTTCGGAGCCGGGGGTGGGTCGGCTCCGATAGTACTTGGTACTTCGGATCCGACCCTGCCCTCGAGTGCTTTGGATCCGACCTCTCGGAGCCTGGATCCGAGCCTCGGATCCGGGGGGATCAGTGCTCCTTCGGCGCCGTCTCTGTTGGAGCGCACTGTCCCTTTGGATCCGAGCGCTTCGGCGCCGGCTCCGATCCACTTCTCGGATCCGAGGGGGAGCCGATTGTCGGATCCTTTGGTCGAGGTCGGCACCCCTTCGGCTTTTGATGTAGTGGAGAGGGCCCTGTTGAGGGTCTCCGGACCCCCGGCACTTACTTCAGCTCTGTCCCGCGCTCCATCTGCACTGGGTCAGGCTTCCACCGTCCGGCCCTTGGGACAGCCCGCTCCTTTGCCCCAAGCTGTTCCCCTGGAACAGGTTACTGTTTGCGAGGAGTCCTCTGACAGCCCTCCGGAGGATGTTCCCCACAAACATACGTGCAAAAGGAGGCACATTAACTCCCCCGAGTCTCTCACAGAAGACACGGATTTAGAGGAAGGGGAAGGCTCCCCACGGTCACCCCCGAGGATGTCTCATTTGGAGACATCATGGAAATGCTCCGCATAAGGGGGGGGTGGTCGGCCCCCAAGTCTTCCTCGGACGAGTCCGTGTTCTTGGAGGCATTTGAAACGGGCCCGTCTACCTCTTGGGTGTTCCCTCCTGCCGACCCCCTGGTGGACCTCATTACCACCAGGGCGTGGAAGGAACCGGACACCGTGGAGCCAATCCCTAAAAGGCCCGACCGTATTCTCAGTCCCCCGGCTGACCGTGCCCATTGGAGTAAGGGGCCTCCGGTAGATGCCATGTTGACGGCGGAGGCCACCAAGAGGGAACTTGCTCAGGAGAGTCCCTCAGTCCATCCCCCGAGCAAGGAGTCTCGGATGATGGACCGCTTGGGGAAGTGGATGTTTAGTTCAGCGACCTGCTCTGTGAGGGCGCTGAACTACCTGGCACACATGATTAGGATGCAGCGCGATCTTATTAAAGAATACGCTGCATCCCCCCCAGAGTCCATGTCGGAGGAGGACAAAGTGCTGCACTCCACCCGCATGGCCACTCTTAGGTCCGTCACCAATACCTCTATGCGGCTACTGTCCCATGCTACGGAAGGTGCCGCTAGAGCCGCAGGGCAGGCCTAGTTACTAGACGTCAGGCCTGGCTCTGTCATTGCGATTTCTCAGAGCCCTTCAAGGCGTCATTCGACGCCCCTTCGATGGTTCTGCCCTCTTTGGCAAAACTGTTCGCGACACTTTGACCCAGAGTGAGAAGGACGGAAGACGCTGTCTGCCGTGAATCTGCTTCTCTGCACCCCAGAGGCCCTATTCTAGGAACCAAAAGGGACAGAAGAAGATGTGGTTCCGGAAGTCACAGCAATCTCAGCCTGCTCCGGACAACCAGTCCTTCCGTGGCAGAGGAGGACAGGGAGGACGCCGCCCTAGGGGCAGAGGGGCTCCCAGGAACTTCGGGTCCAGAGAACCTTCTCTGAATGGCCCGCAGCAGCCCTGAGGGTTGCCCGGCTGCTCCACTCTGGAGGCAGTCGGGACGTTCGGAGCACCTAGCGGCATGGAAGTCCATAACATCAGACCGCTGGGTCCTCCAGATCATATCCAGAGGATACCGTATACCCTTTCTTCACTTGCCAATGAAGTCCCTCCCCGATGTTCCACCCGGTCAGTGGGAGGCCGCTTTGGCAGAAATTGGCCATCTGCTAAAGAAAAGAGCCATCCAGCCCGTCCCCCCAGACCAGATCGGATCAGGGTTCTACTCCAGGTTCTTTTTAGTGCCAAAAAGACGGGGATCTAAGACCAATTTTAGACCTTTCACTCTTGAACCTGGCAGTTCCCAAGGAGAAGTTCGAATGGTCACGTTGCAGTCTATTCTCCCCTTCTGGGAGAAAATCACTGGATGTGCTCCATAGACCTCAAGGATGCGTACTACCACATTCTAATGGACAGGCGCTCCAGGAGGTTTCTCCGCTTCTGGCTGGGAGCCAGTCACTACCAATTCCGGGTCCTTCCCTTTGGTCTCACCACAGCCCCCAAGGTGTTCACCAAAGTATTAGCAGTGGTAGCAGCCCACCTGAGGCTTCAGGGGGTACAGGTCTTTCCCTACCTGGACGACTGGCTTCTCACCGCCCCAACAAGGCATCTACTACTATTGGCGCGAGACTCCTTTCTCCATCTTGCTCCCCGTCTGGGCATCACAATAAACACAAAAAAATCCAACCTAGCACCCATGCAGCTCATAGATTTTATAGGTGCCAGGTTAGACACAAGGAGATTAAAAGCCTTCCTCACTGCGGACAGAGTTCAAAATCTGCAATTCCAGGTGCGGGCCATTCTCCAATCAAGCTCAGTTCCGGCGGAGTTGGTCCTGAGGGCCCTAGGGTCCATGGCTGCAGCAATAGCGCTTCTTCCTCTCGCCAGGTTCAATATGCGCATCCTTCAATGGACACTCCTAGTTCAGTGGTCGTATCTTGCTCTTCCTATGCATCATCCCATTGCGATCAGCAAGGCTTGCAAGCGGTCCCTCCTGTGGTGGCTACACTGTCCAGATCTCCACGGAGGCCGCCCATTTTGTGCTTCTCCCCCTCTCGCCACGGTGACCATGGACGCCTCCCGCCTCGGGTGGGGGGTGGGGGCATTTTGCAGGCCGGACCGTCCAAGGCACGTGGAACGATTCAGAGACCTTTCTGCATATCAACGTTCTAGAGATGAGAGCAGTGCTCTTAGCGTTGCTAGCACTTCAGGCCTTTCTTCCCTTGGGAACAATTGCGATTCAATCGGACAACATGTCGGTTGTTTGGTATATCAACAAGCAAGGAGGAACCAGGTCTTACCCGCTTTGTCGAGAAGCCATGAGAGTGTGGGAATGGGCAATCTCCACCGACCGCTTTCTCATAGCAACGCATATTCCGGGTCGGGCCAACATCCTGGCGGACAAACTCAGTCGCACCATTCTCACCCCTTACGAGTGGTCTCTCAATACTCAGGTAGCGGAACGCATTTTCGCACAGTGGGGAACTCCTTGTTGCGATCTTTTTGCCTCTCCCTCAAACACCAAGTGCGACAGTTTTTTCACTCTGATACCACCTCCCGGAGGTTCCCCAAGAGATGCTCTGGTGCATGCTTGGCCACCCGGTCTTCTTTATGCTTATCCCCCCTTGCCTCTGATGCTCCAAGTTCTTCAGAAAGCCTCTCGGTTGGGGTGCAGAATGATTCTCATTGCTCCATTTTGGCCTCGACAGATCTGGTTCCCCTTCCTAAGGTCTCACTCAGTGAATCCTCCTTGGATTCTAGATCCTATTCCGGATCTGATATCTCATCCATCCCACTTATCTCCTCCGAACCTGGACAACCTGAAGCTGACCGCTTGGCTGCTCCAGTTCCACTCTTGATCAGGACTCCCGGTATTTCGTCCCCTGTTAAGGTCATCCTGGTGGCAGTTCATAAGCCATCCACTAGGAAAGTCTACCGCAGCAAGTGGAAACGGTTCTCTTTGTGGGCGGAGCGGCAAGGCCTAAACCCCTTCACAGTTCCTCTCCCTTTGGTGCTTGATTTTTTAACCACTCTTTTTAATGATGGTGCCAGCAGTTCCACGGTCAAAGTACAACTTGCGGCAATTTCTCATTATCACATTGGTCATGACTCCAATCCACTGATGTCAGCCAAGTTATGTAAGATTTTCCTTAAAGGTACTTTTCTTCTCAGGCCCCCTGTAAAGCAAGCGGTTCCTCCTTGGGACCTTTCCTTAGTTCTCCAGGCCTTGACCGCCCCCCCCTTCGAACCGGCGGCTACGGTAGATCAGAAATTCTTATCTTTCAAGACTGCCTTCTTAGTAGCCATTACTTCGGCCAAGAGAGTCTCAGAGCTTCAAGCATTATCAGCTAAACCTCCTTACTTAGTCTTTCATCCGGACCGTGTTTACCTCAGGACCAACCCGTCCTTTCTTCCTAAGGTAGCTTCTGAAGCAAACATTAATCAATCCATTAACCTCCCTGTCTTCTTTCCAAAATATGAAAACAAAGGTGAATACAAGCTTCATTCCTTAGATGTTCACAGGCAACTTAGATTTTATCTAAACAGGACGGCTGGTCATAGGCAATCCGACCAGTTGTTCATTTCCTTTGCTAAATTTAATTTGGGCAAACCAATTTCTAAAGTCACATTATCTCGCTGGATTTCACAATGTATCTTATTGGCTTATCAAGCTTTGGGAAGGCCTGCACCAGAGGGTGTACATGCCCATTCAACCCGGTCAGTCTCTACCTCGGCAGCCTTTAAGGCCAGGATTCCTCTAGATGATATTTGTGCAGCAGCCACGTGGGCTTCATCTCATACTTTTATTTCCCACTACAAGTTGGATCTTACATCTAGGGGTAGAGCATCCTTTGGCTCCGCGGTGCTCCGGAATATCCTTCCATGATGGCCGCCCAAGATTCAGGTAGCTGGGGACTCTGTCCCACAGGTTGCAGACAAATGAATCTCCTACTTCAGATTTAGAAGTTATGTACTCACCATAACGTTCCATCTGAGTAGGTGTATTCGTCTGCAACCATCCCGCCCTCCTATCCCCCTAGCCTTTCAGTTTCCTGCATATGATGTTTTACCCTTTTCAGGGTGTTCTTGCTGTTGGCAAACTCGATCTGAGGTCATGAGGGGAGAGCAGGGCATTATGGGTGAGGGGAGGAGCTGAGAGCTTGGATCCATAGCTGGTAAACCATGCCGATTCGGATCCGATATCGGATCCATAACCCACAGGTTGCAGACAAATGAATACACCTACTCAGATGGAACGTTATGGTGAGTACATAACTTCTAATTACTGGGTGGTGCCATCTGCAATACTAGCAACAGTGAGCACCACCAAGTCCTATCCAACACTCAGTAGAAGAAATCTTTGATATTGCTCTGTACATATTATGCTGCAGATACTAAAAATATCTGTACAAAATACAGGAAAGCAGTAGTAGGTACATGTCCCACATTGTGTCAGAAACTCAGGCTGACATTCATTTTATTTTTAAAAGTGACAGGAATATCAAAACCAGATTGAAGAGTACACCAAAGAGGAAGGGTTCACTAGGCATTGGGCATGTGGTCACTGCCATTTTATTTATGAGGGGACTGAAATGCACCTTCAGGAGTATCACACCCACTACTGTAAAGGTAAATTTAACTGTTGTACAAGCAGGTGGTATACACGGCTATTTGTGACGCATGCCAGCATATTAAATTGGCAAAACTGAATGTGCATTTAGATAATGTATTTACCAATACATGTCCAGTATTAGAATTCATGATTCTATAAATTTCTTCTGCAATCAATCATTCTACAATGTGCAGAGATTTTAAAAGGTTTGGATATTTAACTTGGAAAAATGACTGCCCTCCCAGTGAGTGGTGGTTGGATGTCATGTCTTGAAGAACAGGAAGTACACCGACAAATATAATTCAGTGCAACCTCCCCTCCAGTGACTAATGACCGTGTGTCTGTTAGTAGTCTTTAAAGACTAAGGGCGGTCTGTATTTAATGGTTTGTATACTGGATATCAAATTGTTTATACTTTGGCTTGTTTTTCTATTTAAGATTTTTGTATTGCTACAACAAAATAAAATTTGTATGGTTGGTATTATTTACTTTTAAGTTGTAGCCTAGTTTCAGGTGACTTTGTCACATGACTGTGATCATATGATGTAATTTTTCTTTAAAGGAAGTATGTTCTGCATTGATCTGTATTCTGATGAAGTCTATTATCAGCACTTAGATGATAATACTAAATAATAAACTAGTTGATGTTATGTGATCCTATCTCGCCTACATTCTGAATGATGGGTTCGGAGCCGATCCCTCGGCTCCGACTCGGCACGCTTATGCCAAAGAGCGAAGTCTCTTACTGGCTGAGCTTACCATATCCCAGGATGCACCACTACCAGTCCCCCAGATCTCGTTTGCCGCTAACAAGTGAAGACGTGGTCTCGAGCTGGCTGAGTTAAGTAGTGATTATTTCACTAGTTTTTCTGTCAGGATTTTCTTCATTTTCTACAAAAAGCTGTTTTAACAGCTATTCTTGTGTTTTGAGTGTGTTTGACAAAATTCACTTGGTGAATTCTTGTGTTGTGAGTGTGGACTAGGAGTACCTCTTGCTGGAAAGGACTTTCCCGGTCTTTTTATTTGTAGGTGACTTCGGTTCTGTTTCAAATCATTTATATTTCTCTTCTTTAAAGAAGAACTAACTGAGAGAAATTATTACATTTACAGAGTTTGTGCTGTGTTTTGACTAACTCAGAGTATTAGTGATAACTGTAAGCCTATTCTAGGTGTGTCACCAGTGTTCTTTACAGTTACTTTCTGAAAATTTCTATAATGTCTCAGAATCCTAGGCCTTCGGGCTTCAAGAAATGTGTAAAATGTAGCTTCAAAATGTCCATCACGGACGATCACCGCTATGTGTGTATTGCTTAGGGCAAAGCATTTACAGGAATCATGTAGTGTATGTCACGCTTTTTCCTCAAGGGTCCTCCAGGAGAGGAAAAATAAATTAATTCTTAAAGGATTAATTAAACCTTCTTTGAAGAAGCTTTGGCATCCTCTCCTTCTCCGGCCAAAAGAAAGGCGTCGGCTCCGACCAGTCTGTCGGATCCGATCGCTAGAAACAAAGGCAGGCCTCTCCTTCGGCTCCAAGGACTTGAGCCGAGGTCGAACAGTCTGCCTCGATGCCACCAGGATCGTCTCCTCTGGCTTCGAAGCCGATAGCTGGCGCATCGAGAGGCGGGTCATCTTCGGCTCCACTGCTCGGAGCCGACAAAGGTTGCCCGCTCAGACACTTCCTCCTCGGCGCCGAAGTCCACCTCGGCACCGATGGAATCTGGTGTGTATTCCCTCGGCGCCGATACTCATCGAGTCGCCTCGGAGCCGGTCCCCTAGCCCTTTGGGGCCGTTGGAGAGGCCGTCTCGGACCCGTTCTGTTTCCTCTCGGTCTTCGAGGATGTCAGATTCTGATAGACAGGGTGCTCCAAAGACTGTTCCAGTCCCAGTCTTCCAAAATTTGTTTGGTTCCGACCCAGTTGGCTTGGAGCCGATGACCTGGCCCACCCATTGCCATTCCTCCTCCGACTGCTTGGCTCCGTGGAGCAGGTGCTGTTGGAGCCGATGGAGATCTCAGGGTCGGCTCCGACCCTTACTCCAACCCGGCCTTGGTCCGAGTTTGTCTGTAACTTGACGTCTTCGGCTGGACCGGGGTGATGTTTGGGACCTATGCTTTCGGTTCGAGCCTCCCCTCGGTGCTTCGCTGCGGGTCTTCCGTCGACTATCACGGCTCGGGACCGGACACTCCCAGGATTCTGGGGTCCGGCTTTCAGAGCCATGAGGAGTGCCTTGGCCAAGTCCTCTTGCCATCTCCCGGCTTTACCGGCACCTTCCCTAGGCGTGGAGACTGGGTCTTTGGCAGTTCCCTGTCCGTAGTCAGCGGAGCCCGGGGCCTGAGGTTACCCCAGTGGGGTTCCCCTCCTCCTGAGGGTTCTTCTGAGCTGTCTTGGAGGAACCCCAAGGAAGAGATCGTGCAAGAGGAAGCACGTGGACTCCCCGAGTCTATTACTTCAGACACTGATCTGGATGATGCAGAGGGGTCCCAGTCGTCCTCGGATGATGTCTCCTTTGCAGACATCTTAGAGATCCTCAAACAACGAGGCTGGATATCCAAACCCCCTCTACTGACGAGTCAGTGCTCCTCAAGGCCTTTGGGGCTCAGCCCTCCACCTCCTGGGTGTCTCCGCCCTTGACGAGCTTCTGGATTTAGTTTGTCGAAGGCGTGGAACATCCAGATACCGTGGAACCAGTCCTTCTCGTCCAAATAAATTTTTGTCTGCTCCCCGAGAAGGAGTTCCTCACTAAAGGCGTGGCTGTAGATGCCATGGTGGTGGCATCTGCTACACAACAGGACGTGGCAGGGGCTTCAGCGTCCATCCATCCTCCTAATAAGGTGTCTAGGAGTATGGACAGGCGGAAGCGCACCCTGACTACAGCGGCCTTTACTTTAAGGTCTCTGAATTATTTGGCACATTTTACCAGGCTTCAGAGGGATCTGGTCAAGGAGTTGTCAGATTCCTCTCGGGTAACCTACCTGAGCAGCTAGCCCAGTCGGTTAGCTCTCAGTTGGCTATCCTTACGTCAATTTCTAACTTCGTCCATGAGGCTCATTTCCTATGCGGCCGAAGGCGGGTAGAGCGGCAGGCACAGGCGTGGCTCTCGGAGACAAGCCTGGCTCCGCTTGTGTCAGTTCGGAGGCCTTCAAGTCTTCCTTCGCCGACGCCCTTTGATGGGTCCTCCTTGTTTGGACCCAAGGTTAAAGACACCCTTACCGCTGTGAGCAAGAGGGAAAAACTTTATCTGCCGTAGGTGCCGTTATTCCACTCCCTTTCGGCCTTACCCAAGGCTAAAGGAGGGAAAATGTGGTTCCATAAATCCCGTAAGTTTTTCTCCCAACAGCAGGAAGATTCCCCTTCAGAGGCAGAGGGCGGGAAATTTTTCAGGAGACGCCGTCCCAGAGGCGGCAGAGGGCCCGCAATTCTGGAGACCGCGAGTCCTTTCGTGGCTCTTCAGCCTCCCACACGTCATGAGGGATTGCCCGGCTGTGCTGCTCGAGCCAGTCGGGTGTCATTTTGCCAAGCACCTAAAAGCCTGGGAGTCAATCACTCAGGACAGATGGGTGCCGGATCATTGCCGGAGGTTACACCATCCCATTCACATACTTCCCCCACCGTCCAAAAGAATCCCGGACCCACCACCCAGTCAAAGGGAAATGGCAGCCGCAGAAGCTTTAAAGCTGCTAGAAAAGGAGTCATCCAACCGGTCCCCACAGACCAGATCGGATCAGGAAATTACTCCAGGTTCTTTTAGTGCCAAAAGACAGGGGACCTGAGACCAATATTGGATCTCAGCAGACTGAACCAATCCGTCACGAAATCCAAATTCGAATGGTCACGTTACAATCCATTCTCCCATTGTTGGAGAAGGATGTTTGGATGTGCTCCATAGACCTCAAGGACGCCTATTATCACATACCGATACATCAGGCGTCCAGGAGGTATCTGCGCTTCAGCCTGGGAGTCAGTCATTACCAATTTTGCGCTCTGCCCTTTGGTCTCACCACAGCCCCAGGGTGTTCACCAAGTGTTTGGCAGTAGTGACGGCTCACCTGAGAAGTCTTGGATTCCAAGTGTTTCCCTATCTGGACGACTGGCTCCTGACTGCCACCACCAGGCATCTACTAATGGACAACCTCAAAGCCACCATCTCCTGGGTGTTACCCTGGGGATTACATTCAATTGGTCAAAGTCTGTCTTGCTGCCCTCTCAGCATAAAGTTCATAGGAGCAGAGATAGACTCAAGATTGATGCGTCTTTCTTCATGCCGAAAGGATCCAAACTTTACAGGGCCAAGTTCAAGCTCTGATCTCGAGATCCAAAGCCCCAGCCAGGATGGTTCTACAAGTTCTAGGCTCAATGTCTGCCACGGTTCTCTTAGTCCCTCTGGCAAGATTGCACATGAGGATTCTTCAGTGGCTATTGTCAACGCAATGGTCCTTTCAGGATCTTCCCTCAATCATCACATCATGATTACGGATATATGCAAAGGGACCTTCGCTGGTGGCTTCAGACATCCAATTTGGATCAAGGAAACCCTTTGTTCTTCCCTCTCCAGTGGTTACCCTGACGACAGATGCCTCCCAGATAGGGTGGGGGGGGCATTGTCTGGGCAGGCTAGTTCAGGGCTCCTGGCTTCCAGACGAAGCTCTTCTCCACATCAATGTGTTGGAGATGAGAGCTGTACTTCTATCCCTACAAGCCTTACACAAGTTTCTTCCTCAGGGCATCATCGCCATCCACACAGACAACATGTCGGTGGTTTGGTATCTGAACAAACAAGGAGGACCAGATCATACCCCCTTTGCAGAGAGGCCATGAGAGTGTGGGAATGGGCTGTAGCTACCAACCGCTTCTTGGTAGCGACCCACATCCCGGAAAGTCAAATATATTGGCAGACAAATTGAGCAGGACAATTCTCTCTCCTCACGAGTGGTCTCTAAACCACACAGTAGCAGCTCAGGTTTTCAGGAGATGGGGGCCGTGCTGCGACCTATTTGCAACTCCATTAAACACCAAGTGCCAAAGGTTCTTCTCCTTGATCCCACATCAGGGAGTACCAGCCATGGATGCTCTAGCACAACCTTGGCCAACAGGGCTACTTTATGCCTTTCCTCCAATTCCGCTTCTTCCCAGAGGTATTCATAAAGCCTCTCAACTGGGGTCTTCAATGATTCTGATTGCCCGTACTGGCCTCGTCAGGTATGGTTTCCCTACCTGAAGAAGCATGCAGTGGACGATCCGTGGACTTTAGACCTGATTCGGACTTGCTAATCCATCAGTCGGGACTTGACATCAGTCCCTCCAATCTTTGAAATTGACAGCTTGGCTCCTCCACTTCCGACTTTAGTTAGAAGGCACACTAGACCCGAAGTGGTTCACATTTTATCTTCGCCCACAAACCCACCACTAACAAATTGTACCTTAGTAAGTGGAAGAGGTTTGCTATCTGGGCTCAACTCAAGGGCTTAGACCCTATCACTGCTCCTGTCCCAGAGGTCTTAAAATTTTTAACATCCTTGTTTAATCAGGGATCTTCTGTCTCAACTATTAAAGTCCAACTAGCGGCTATCTCTAAATTCCACGAATCCATGGATCCTCCTTTGATGAGCAGCAGACTATGCAAAACTTTCATTAAAGGTGCGAGCCTATTAAGACCACCAATTTTTCATCCTGCACCTCCGTGGGATCTTGATTTGGTGCTTGGCATTAACATCTCCCCTTTCGAACCGGCTGCTACATGCGAGTTAAAATATCTGTCTTGGAAAACTGCCTTCTTAGTTGCAATTACTCGCAAGAAGAGTTTCAGAGCTTCAAGCCCTGTCTATTAAGCCACCGTACTTGATTTTCCACAAGGATAGAGTATCACTTAGGCCTAATCCATCCTTTGTCCCAAAGGTCTGTTCTAGTTTCTGCCTCCAACAATCTCTAGAGCTACCGGTTTTCTTCCCAAAATTCTCCAATGAAGCAGAATACACTCTTCATAAATTGGATGTTCACAGGCAGTTACGCTTCTATTTAGACAGGACTCAGCAACTTCGTAAGTCAGACCAGTTGTTTGTGTCCTTCTCAGATAATAAACTGGGCCAAACCATCACAAAAGCTACTATCTCAAAATGGATCAGAGATTGCATAACTCAGACTTATTCTTCTTGAATAAGCAACTTACAACATCTATCAAGGCTCATTCTACCAGAGCTATGGCTACTTCTATAGCTTTTCATTCCAAGCTCGCTATATCGTAAATCTGTGCTGCGGCTACTTGGTCCAATCCGCACACTTTCATTTCACACTACAAATTGGATGTGGCATCTAGAGGACGAGCTTCATTTGGTTCCACGGTACTCAGGAGTGTTTTCCAGTGAGCCACCCAGGATTCAGGTGCTAGGGACGCTGTCCCATCATTCAGAATGTAGGCGAGATAGGATCACATAACATCTTTTAGTTATGTACTCACCATAACTTCAGATGTTTGGGATCCATCTCTACATTCCTAATCACCCTCCTTCCCCTGCCTTGGAGATCAGAAGAGATTGAGCGGTTTTGAGTTCTACTGTTTTATCTTGTTTCATCTGACGATGTTATATAAGCAGGGTATGCATGTGTGCATGTATGCGGACAAACTAGATCTGGGGGACTGGTAGTGGTGCATCCTGGGATATGGTAAGCTCAGCCAGTAAGAGACTTCGCTCTTTGGCATAAGCGTGCCGAGTCGGAGCCGAGGGATCGGCTCCGAACCCATCATTCAGAATGTAGGCGAGATGGATCCCAAACATCTGAAGTTATGGTGAGTACATAACTAAAAGTTTCCTACTTTTGTTATGCACCAGTGTGTTTTATTTTGGATTATTGGTTTTATACAACCCATTTTGTAGTGTGGAAGTGATTAAGGTTATTTTAGATGAGGAAAGACCTGATCTGTAGATGCATATAGTATAATCCATTGGCTGGCTATTCTAGTGCTTGGTGCTGGCCCCAATCTGACACTCCTCTAGGAGTAAGGTGTGCTTTTAGAGAGTGGACTTTTTTTGTTAAGGCTCCTAGTATTGGGCAGGAATACTTTAATACTATCCAGATTCTGTTTTGTTATGTTTGTAGCTTTACTAGACTGACATTGCATATGAAAGGCACTGTGGGAGTGGACAAGGATTTACAAAAAATATGAATTCTTTAATGGGAGAGGTGCAGGCCATCCTTGGAGAAACAGTTAGGACTGTCTACCATCTCCTCTCAGGATGCTGTATATATATATATCTATCATTCTGTAAAACTGAAATTCCCTGTTTGAGTTTCCATCACATGGAGGCTGTCCTTAATTAATATTTATACTTTTATATATACCACCTTTGAATGGTACTAAGGTTAGTTTGTAGATGGGTAGGTGGGTGTGTGCATGTATTGGTGAATGTGTTCGTGAGTGTGAATGTGTGTGTGTGTTTGTGTGCGGGCTGTCATACCTCTAAACTTCCCTAGACTAATGAGCAATCCTGCAGCACTGAGGGGACACTAGACGACAGGGTAAGTCATTAATATTACCTTAAAGTCAAGTAAAAAGTTAATGGAGCAATAGTTCTGCAGCCCAAAAGACATATGGGCAGGGGTACATGGCACCAGGAGCACTATTCAGTATTACCAACCCTAACTTAAAAAAATGAATAGAACAACAGGCTTTGTAGCACATATGGAGGGTGGTGATGCTAGGCACCGCACCAGGGATATTCTTTGATATCACCCCTGCTCACTTAACAAGTTTTTAGAAAATTTTTAGATACTTTACGCTTGGAATAGAAAGCAGCTCATTAACTCATCAGCACTTTAGACTTTTATGCCAGTAGAGGGCTTTGTAGAGCAGCAGGCCTTTCATCCTGATGTATTTTCAGATCACTAAGATATTTGTTTCGAAAATACATCATGATGCAACAGCTGTTACAGTAAGCCCTCTGATAAGCAAATAGCTCTGTTTTGTTAATTAATTACTTTCTCTGGTAAGTGTACAGGGTTTGAATCTTTTTACAGAATTGCTATTGTGGGACTGCTGTACTCAACGGTCATGCTTAGGACTTTCAAACAAAGGTGGGAAGAATACTAGACAACACCAGGAAGATTTTTTTATTTATTACTCTGAGTAATGTCCTACCTGCAGTTGAGTGAGTTTTATAGACATGCAGATAGGTGTGTATGTATGTGTGTGCCTTCTGTGAAGGTTGGGTGCTGGGCTGGCAACCCGCCACCATAAAAACACCACTGCCATTCAGTCTGCAGAGTGGTGATCTGCTGTGGTGAGCCAACTGGGAAAAGCTGAAAGACATTGCACTCTGAGTAATTTAAAATGTTAATAGAGCTACAGGCTCTATTATGATGCATTTTCTTGATGATGCATTTTCTGAACAATACGAAGAATGAAACTCTGTCTGGCATTATTGACTGCTTGTAGTCCGTTATGATTTATGAGATGCAGGAAAAAAGTAAAAGGCTACATCAGAGACATTCTGTAACATCAGAGACAGGTTAGAGGCAAGATGGTGTGTGTGAGAGAGAGAATGCGAGGGGGTGCTTCTGCCAAGGTGATGCATGAGTTGCCAGAGGTGTTTACCACAGGAAAGTGCTAATTAGCACTGGAGGTAACACCACACGATTCAGAGACATGCAGATTAACCTAGAATGTGGTCTTTCCTTTTTGCAGCTCGCATGTCACTATATTGCATTTTCTGTGATCGCAGAAACTACTACTTTTGGCCGCAGTAGTTTCTGCGTGTGCAGGACAACTTTTCTGAATTCTGCCCTCTGCCCTGCTGCAAACAACTTTAAAATTAAAAGTTTTAAATTTAAACAATTAACTCAAAATAGAGCGTCTTCTGTGTGGAGGCATACGTGAATGGGGCGTGCCTTCGTTGAAGGTTGTGCATCAGGGCTGGTAACTCGGTATGTAAAAATCCACTACCAATCATTAGCAGACCGGAGTTCCACTGTGGCGACCCCTAACCGGGAAAAGCTGAAAGACACAAACAAACAGGGAGCATTGTTGCATTACTTTAAGAAAATCCACATAATTAAAAATTGCAGCAAGGGACAGATTCCTTCTAAATTTCTTGACTTACAAGTTATTAAATGAAAGCTTCTGCCTTGCTATAGGAAACAAACCAAAAAAAAGACACACAACCTACTCTTTAAGAACTTTTAAAAGTATTCGACTTCTTAGGCCATCATTTATCAGTGAAACAAATAAGAAAGCCTTCTCCAAAATTACACCAGCTTCCAGGAATATTTCCCCCCCAAAAAATCCATTTAAACAACAGCTTAACACATTTCTGAAGCAATTCAAAACACACCAGAAATAACAAAATAACTGTACTTGCCAAAAGGATATGAGTTAATCTGGAACAATTTGTCGTCTTATAATTCTCATCTACACATATCTTATTTTCACAGATGGCTGACTGTGAGGCAGTCCTGGCACTTTACTACTATAAACATCTATGTATAGTTTCTGTTAAGTTGGAACTAGCAACCATTATATTAAACTGTGAATGACCTCTCTTACAAAATTAATGTATAAATGCAATTAGAGAAAGTACAAGGCATAACCACATTTAGCAACTGCTATAATATATATATATATATATATATATATATATATATATATATATGTGTGTGTGTGTGTGTGATATATATAAACGTAAATAGTTTGCTCTAACCATGATATCCCTAACCGCACCTGTATTTACTTAGAATCTCTGTGTCATTTCATGTATAGCATAAAAAGCAGTTTGTTCACTTTCACCTAAATCTAAGGTCTGTACTATGCTGGCATTAAAAATCAGACGTTTAAAACTCATCTGTGACCCAATATTCTCAAGCAAGAAAGCAATCATTACTAAATGGAATCACTACGATTTTGCCCACTCAGCTGATAGTCCCCTCCTTAATCCTAAATTCCACAATTGCTCCATTAACTTAAAATCCACTTCCCTTCCATAACCCTAAGCGATAGCTACTCCATCACTGCTGTGACTGGCATCTTTTAAAATTTTTTTTAATGATATTGTTGAGTAGAATAGTCAAAAAATGGTTTCAAATGTGTGATCATTGCATTGTACAAAATATTCATGATGGCTGCCATTTCAGACATAACTAAACCTATCCCACATTTCATTATCTGAAATATACCTCTCTGGTTTGATTGCCTTTTATTTATTGACATTATAGGTAGTTCTATTGCTATGCCGCGGTGGTACGGCAGTAGCGTTGTTACCTCACAGCAAGAGGTTCTCCCGTTCGATTCCCGGCGTAGCTTGGGAGTTCCTTCTGTGTGGAGTCTGCATGTCCTCCCTGTGGTTGGGTAGCGTTCGAAAGACATGCGTGCGTA
>NC_056738.1:300026988-300046988 GCF_019279795.1 Protopterus annectens | reverse complement strand
ATTTGTCAAAGACAAGTCCTGCCTACTTAACACATTACAGCTGAGTGATGCCACAGGTGTTTTATAAGTTACATCCTAGTGATACCTCTAGCTGTCAAATATTTATTGTTCATATTTGCATTAATAAATCCAAAACCATGCTACATACAGAGTATTAAAATATTTTATCTTGCACCTTACACAATGGCAAACATAACTCTATTGATATTTGACCTTTGTCTAGTGTAGTTAAAGAGCTACTAGTTTGATTTTCATATAACATTTATTTATATTGTCAGAAATGTCATATTTTTCTAAATATCTCAACAACCAAGTAGCACAAACAGAACTGCTTAGCCTCATATGAAATCTCTCTACTGGGTGAACAAAATGCTTCTGAGAATTTATATGTAACTTGAGTGGTTGCTGAGTTATCGTAAGTTGTTTACAAAATATTACAGACTTAATATTTGTGTTTACTGTGATTTGTAAAATCTGGTTTAAGACCTAGAACCTAAAGAATACTTCCACTATAAAATAGTGAGTTTGTCATTGATACTTCTTTTATAACCCCATATGACTCCAGAGATATGAACATTTCGTAGAATAAAATTACGTCCTCACATTTCAATCAAAAAGTTTAGGCTGCGCGCATTGGAAGTTATAGTGCAAACTTCTAGAGCTCCATTGGAGTGAAAGAGTTAACCTGGTTAAGTTTTTTGCAAAGTTAGTGAAGCAATGTATGAGGAGAAATCAATAGAGGCCTCATATCTAGAGCTTGCAAAGGCATTTGACACCATCCCACATATATAAACTCTCACAGCTAAATGTAAATCCCCATATAAATAACTGGATAACAAATTGGGTCACAAATAGAGGTCATGAGATTAGGTTGGGTGACTCCATCTCCTCCAAAAGATCTGTTTTTACTGGTATACCTCAACGTTTAGTCCTTGGACCACTCCACTTTGGTAGTTACTTCTCAGGGGTCAAAACAAATATGTTAAGGGTTTATGGCTGACCAAGCTTGCAGGTGACTGTAAACTCCAAGAAATCATAAACTGTCCAGAGGGCCGCAACATCGTCCAAGAGGCTTTGCCCAAACAAATGCTGGTATTAAAACCATCAGCTGAAACCAAGTGCCAAGAAATGTATAATCATATCCTTTGGCAAGCATGACTTCCCTTGTAACTATCACTTTACTAGCACAACCTGAAAGTTGACCTCCAAGTCAGGAATCTGGGAACCTATGTTGGCAGCAAACTTCCTTTTGATCACCACGTATCCGCTATTGTAAGGAAGTCCTTTTTTATTGTATAGCTTGTATCTAAAGGTATGGTGTCCAGGTCCAGGGATATAATCATTCTACTGTACCTATGAACTCTGCTCTCATCATAGGTTCATAGATGCTTACTAGGGCATTGATCTGTGAGGATCTGAAGAAGATTAATTTTACATTTCCATGGTAGTTTTTAGCTCTTGTATTTTTGCATACAAATAACCGCGAGTTTGTCAGAACATTTACGTGTTGTCACTATCCATGAGGAATATAGATGCTAAACTGGGAAGGAATTTGTAGTTTCCCATCCATTCATTCAAATTACATTTGACTAGAGACAAAGAAGTTCTTTGCTTGAGGTGGAGTGGAGGGCAGTTCCATTGGAGAGGTATTCTCTATGATACATAGCTATTCCTCCGTTTTCTAGCTATGTTGCAAAAGCAACAGAGATCCCCTAAGCAGGTGTTCATGCTATCATTGGACTTTGAATATATACTACGTCTGACAGGAGAAGGTCTGCTGAGGCTCTATATGTGAGCCAGAGACAGCTTCTTAGTAGCCTGTATGATACTGAGAAGAGCGATATAGGTTTTGTGGTGGTTCACATAGTTTTTGCGATTCAGGCTCTTGATTATTTTAGCGAGAAAGCATTATGGTCACTTTGGACAAGTACACCTCAAAGGGCATTATATTCAATGATAGGCCTGATGCGAGCTGAGTAGAGTGAAATAATTGCATACCTGAAGGAGACCAGTCATTGAATATAATAGTAGGTACCTGTCCAAACACTTGTCAACTTGAGAGACTGCAACACTTTGTCATTAAAGAAATCAAGGGCCAAAATCACAAAAGCTTTGTAGACCATCTCAAAGCCATATCCCTCTTTAGGTATCATGCAGACTACTAAGAGGTAACCTCTGCCTCATGTATAGAGCCTCTGAAGACCCTATCCTCTTAGACTTATTACACAATCATAAATCCAATGATAGCATGGACACCCGCTCAAGGGATTACAATTTCTTTTTTCTTACATGGGAGGATAGGTATTTGTCACACAGAATACCTCTTCTATGGAACTGTGTTCCACTCTTCATAAAGTGAAATATTTCCTTTACTCTATTCAAACATAACTTGGATGAATGCCTGGGAAACTCCAACTTTACAACCAGTTGCCCCCATGTCCAATAGGGGCAGCAAGTAAATGTCAAAGCATATTTTTCTTCTGCCCACCACTGGGTTATTTGTATGCAAAATAAAAGAGTTAAAAATGACCATGGGAATGTAAAGCTAGGCTTCTTAAGATCCTCATAGATCAATAGCCTAGTAAGTAACTCTGATCCTATGAACCTACAAAGCCAGGGGAGATATGTCTGTGTTGTACATCTATAAATCTGGTGTAGCATGCATGCCAAATAGTCACACTTGTACTTCATATATTTGTGTTCACTTTGGTGTTTTTCAGGTGTGTATTCACAGGGCACATTGGTGCAGTAGTGACATGTATAGAGGCTGCTGCAGGATACATGCTTGATGCATTTTATGTTGGGGCTGACAATGATGCCAGAACAGTTATACTGGAGTTATGCTCAGATGACACAGTGGCATTGACTGTCACCATCCTGAGTGGTCATGCTCCTATGTAAGGTGTTTATACAACCACCCCCACAGGCGAATCTTTGATTGTGTAGTCTGAGCACTCACTATCTCCAGAGGGGGAGATACTTGTCATGTTTGTGAGTGCCTTCAGTTGTTTCCCTTTGGCTGGAACAACAGATGAATGCACTGTGTCAGATATGCATATACCCACAAAGTACAGCCTTGCAGGGGTGCCCACTGCCATTACGTGTCTCAGCTGACCCCCAACATGTGGCAACACTGATGTTCACACCTGGGCAGAAATGTCATCCAGGTGCAGGCTGCTACTATACAGTTCAGCATGAAGTTGTACTGTATTGTGCGGCATTTGGGAGGATGCTTCCCTGCACTGTTTGTAGCTCACCAGAACTCTCAACTGTATAGATTTTTGCAGAATGTCCAGATTTTTGCCACATATTTTTGACCAGTTTTTCATAAAACTGTCATTTTTCTGGCAAATTATTGGCATGCCGTTAGAGTGAAGGCAGCAAATAATGACAAACATTTGAGTTTCAGACTTCATACCCTTCAGAAATTTCATGCTTGGGGGGCGTGGCTAGTATGTAGACTGGTTGGCAGCATCTTTTCTCAGCTCTGCACTCAAAAGATATTTCTGACAGGAATTTTTAAAAACTAGATATTGTAGACAAACCTATTTTGTTGAATTACTTCTAATATCACTAGAAGTCTACAGTGCAAAAAATTTGGCTTTAAACATTATTTTTCCTGTCAAAAACAAGAAGGAAGGTATCTGAATCTACTGAAAATGAGCTTTTCTAAGCATACCACACAGGACCAGATGATGAAAAAGGAGATACAGTCTTTATTAAATGCTATACAAGACTTGTCAGTGAAATTTGACAAACTGAATACCAAACTGGACACTTTTGAGGAGAGATCTACAAAACAAATACAGCAACTACAAGAAATAATGGCAACAGAAGTCTCAAATAGCTGACATAGAGAGATCCTTAAATGATACTGAGGGCAGACTCTCAGAACAAGATCTTCAGCTACATTTTTTATCACAACAAAATGCTTCATTACAAAATAAAATAGAGGATCTAGAGAACAGGTCCAGATGAAATAACCTTCGCATCTATGGGCTACCAGAGAAAACAGAGGGAGATAACATGGTGACTTTCCTTACTACCTGGTTACCAGAAGTTTTAAAATTGCCTGAAGCTCTTTCTTATGGAATTGAAAGAGCCCACAGATCCTTAAGAGCTGCTTCATCAACCATCAAATCTAAAAATCACCCGAGATCAATAATAGTAAAGTTTTTTTCATCACAGGACAAGGAACTTATTTTAAAAACAGCATGGTCAACTTCTCCAGTTAAATATAAAGACAACATAATCAGATTTGATAATGATTATTCTGCTGGAGTTATAACTGCAAGAAAAGAATGTCTCCCTCTGATAAAGGAATTGAAAAAAGACAACTTAAAGTCCACTTGCTGTTCCTGCAAGAATAAAAATATTTTTACTGAAGGTCCTAAAACTTTTGACACTCTGCAAGCAACAGTTTCTTATCTTTCAGCTAATAAAACCTTGGATAATGTGGAAGAAATGGATTTCTCCCAATTTGGGGTTAAGCGTCACTTAGAAAAAAAATGAATGGAGCACTGCTGACAAGAAGAAGAAGAAACGATAAAAGACATATGAAAAACACAAACATTATTGTCTTCTATTTGCTTTGTAAGGCAAAAAAGTTCTTTGAAAGCATTCATGCTTTACACATGTGTCAGTCTTTGAAACAATATAAATACAAGATAAGCAGGACATTTTATAACTAAAGGAAACCACCCTAAAGAAAGCAAGGTAACATATCTTTCTCTATTACAGTGTAAATACTTACAGTCATGATTTTCTAACTTTAAATGATGTTTAGATAGTTCATTTATAAATTACCTGCCTTTTACTGCTAGTATAGAATATGATGTATTTACACTGACATATTAATGTGGTGTGTTTAAATGAGCATGATTCCTTTTTATATTATTTACACTAAGCTGCATGAAATATCTAAACTGATGTATTTAATACACATAATAATATATAAAAACTGATAGTAATAACTGTCAAAAAGTGCCTTGAAAAGTAATTATCTATTCTTTGATGCTAAAAGTGCCTTTTTGACTAACAACTGTTTGGCTTGTAATAGAAGTTTAATGAGCTGGTGTTCAGTTTAAAAAGCTCTAAAAGCTTCACTTACTTTGTTTTTGTCTTCCCACCATGGTCACGAGCTGGGAACTCTTATTTTACCACCCCTGAATGAAGGTTCTTCAGTTAGAATCCATTACAGTGTGTTAAACCTTCTAACAGCACAAAATGAAAGTAAACAGTCATGAGTAATGTCAGCACTAAAACAAGACAGTATGGGTGTGGTGTCAGCTCCTAAGCTACTTAAAGTAACCAGCACACTATTTATGAGATGGCAAAGTGCTTTTACAGTTTTAACAAATATTAAAAGTACACTGAAGTACCTAATGAATTTAGAAGGTATCAACACATACATGACGTTTTATTATATTGTAATATTTGTTATTCATTTTGAATTGTACACATAAACAGCACACAAAGCTTAAAAAAAAGTATATCACTTGGAAGAAACTGTATGAATAGTTAACACATACAGACTTTACTATAATCTTTTCTGATAAGATCACCCACGTAAATTACTATAATTTAACTTAATTTTATAAAAAAATAATATATTTAAGTCCTTGACTGGAACTATGTAACATATTTGTAAACACACTGCAGCTAGTGTACTCAACCTTAAAGATAGTAAGTCAATTAAGGTTCATGAATCTAGCTATGTGTTATTAGGCATTTTAAGGGTAAAAAGGAGTTGCTGTTTAATTATCAAGATACTCTGCAAATATTAAATTGTTCAAGTAGCACAATCATTAAGCAGTAGTGAGCAAGAAAAAATCTCAGACTTGCTTATGATATTGTTACACACACATATATATATATATATATATATATATATATATATAGGAAAGAACTGCTGAATTATAAGTATGCTTTTATTAAAGGCAAGTTATATTAATATTGAACATCATCACTGAAAATGAATGGTCGTGTAGAGACACAGTAACTCCCATTATATAACCAAGGCTAAAGAGATTGTCTTGTATGTCTAAATTGATCAGCCTTGAACCTTAGATTGCAAATAGACATGCAACATACTCTTACTTATAATACTGAATATATATTATATAACATCACAAACGCTAAAGCCATTGTCAGCTACATCTCATATCAATCAGCATTAAAATATGATTTGAATAGCATAGGCATTTATTAACATATTGCTGTTGGTACCTGATATGCATATAAGTAACAGGTCTAATTTCTGTCTATGAAAGTAAATACCAGGCTGTGTGCATTTGTTAATTATGAAACAAGAGCATGCTATCTATTCTTTTTAATATCCTATAGGTATGTACTTGTTAGAGACACACACATGCTGCAAAGCTGCTAGTTATTGCATATTCATTAGTATATTTCTGACTGCAGTGTTATAAATATATGGTGTGGACCACTTGAGTTGAGAATATGTCCCTATATTGGGCATGTTCTCTGTTTGAACGTTGTATATTATCTATAATATGATATGGAGTACCCTCACTAAATTCAAAGAAGCCACAATAGAAACAAATATTTATTAAAAATGGAGAATAGAAGGATGAAGAGAAAATGAAGGAAAATGGTTGATGGTCATATAAGGTTATCTTTTCCTGTGTATGTAGAAGAGTTGGCAGTAATAAGTACCAAACAATTGTGTTATAGCATATTTAAAGCCTACTTTGCTTCTCATATTTTCCAACCTTACAGTTATAACGCTGCAGATAAATCCTGTAATATGAGTATGAGTTGCTATTTGACATATGACATATATGGTACACTAGTGATGAAATATGCCAGTGGTACTAATAAATATATAGGAATTGCTAAGAAATATAGTCTTAAACTATATAATACCAATGCCAAAAACAAATTAGTAGCATTCATACCACTAAAATATGACTTTTTGAATTAAAAGAAAACTATAAGATTACTGATAAATGATAATATAAATGTAAAGTTATATTCATTGTTACAGATATTTTCTGATTTAATCAACATGTGGCATGGTTGACTGATGCATATAATGCTTAACATTTTTTTTTTATGTATGTATGCATATATGTGTGTATGTATGTGTGTGTATATATATATATATATATATATATATATATATGTGTGTATATGTGTATGTATATGTATATGTGTGTATATATATATATATATATATATATATATATATATATATATATATATATATATATATATATATAGGTAGACCATTACAATAAATTTGATACCTATGAATGCCACTCACACTATAAGGGAGATAGACAGCAAGCATATTATTTTTAAGATGCATAACCATTATTGCTACACAAAAGATATATTAAAATAAAAGATTTTCCTTTACAATTTAAACAAAACCAAATAGTTAAGTATTAAATCTATGTATAGTTGTGTTGCCTTAGTGTTTTATAAAATATTAAAAATAGATAAAGACTGTATTTAAGTAATCTGTAAAGACAGATACATGTATACTTAAAAGATATATAAGATACTTTTCATTATAAAACTACCATATGGCGGGGCCAGGGGAGGATGCTGAAATGCAGACTTAGAGAGATCGCTTGAATGATTAGATCTTTCAAGGATGAGATGTTTTTTCTCATGGAGGGGTTTGGTGGTTGTTTATCTTATATTGTTCTCGGTTATGATCTTGTAATTTACTTTTATTGGGTGTCTATAATCTATTGTAATACTGTTGGAAGAAGAAAGAACAAGTCATTCTCTTCATGTACACACTTCTACACATTGTTACGAGTATATGAATATGGATAAAAGAAAAGCTAATATAAATCCAATTGCAAAATGTATATCTCTTAATGTAAATGGTTTAAATAATAGCTGCAAAAGGGGAAGTATTTATAGATATTTAAAGCTATGTGAAGTGCAACTAGTATTTTTACCAGGAAACACACCTTACACAGGAAGACATAAATAAAATAAACAATAAAAATTATACAATACTAGTAAGTTCCACCTATAATCAGAAGTGAAGGGGAGTAGCAATTTTGTGGAAAAACACTACTTTAATGCCTAAAATCATAAACGCGTTCCATGACAACTCAGGAATGTTTTGTCTAGTGACAATATCTATCAATGAAATTATATATACATTAGTGAATATTTATTGGATACCAGGACTAGGTGTTAGAGTGGCCAAACAACACTTAGAAGACATTGTACAATATACCAAAGGCAATTTAATCATAGCTGGAGATTTCAATTGCATTATAAAAGAAACTGACACAAATACTAAAACTACACGTAAGAGATCACCTTTAACAAAGTTGTTATCTGAGTTTGCTGAAACTTTTAATATAGTTGACATAAATGAGTATGCTATCCCAGATTCACTATTCTTTACACATTTTTCCCATAGACATAATACATACGCTAGAATAGATAGAGTGTACATAACAAAGGATTTAACCTCTAAATTAAATAAAGTCAAGACAATTTCATGTCCATTTTCGGACCATAACACCATAACGTTTGAGATAGACTTATGTTTCAAGAGAAGGATATCAGTAACAAGAATACCATCTTACATAACAAATCTCAAAGATTTTAAGGAATTTTATATTAAAGAGACACAAACATTCCTAGATATCAATCTTACAAAAGATGTATCTGAAATATATATATGGGATGCATTGAAAGAATACCTATATGGAAGAGTGGTGGGATGGTATAAAAATAAACAAAAACAGTGGAATAAGGAATTAATGGAATTACAGTCAAAAGTAGATAATTTAAAGCTTGATATTCAAAATGGAAACACCAATTTAATAAAAGAACTAGAAGATACTAATAAAAAATACTCAGAGACGCTACACCACAAAACAATGATCAACTTAGAAAAAAATTAAACTATGTTACTATTCAATGAACCCTAAAAACCAATGAAGAATAGCAAATAGGACTAAAAAGATTATTAAAACAAATCAAATCAAGGAAATACATAATATAGAAACCAAAAAGAAAGTATCTGATTTAGAAGGAATACTAGAAGCTTTTAGGCTATTTTTTCATAAACTTAATAATCAAAATGAGAAAACAGAAACATATTCAGTATTGAAAGCTTTTCTCAAAAACAATGTTAAAGTTAGGTTATTAGAGGAGCAGGTACAAATAATAGATAAACAAATAACAATGACATAACTTAAAGCTGAAGTAAATAAGCTAAAATTAAACAAAGCTCCAGGTATAGATAATATCACCCCAGAAATGTTTAAATTACTATCAAATGAGGCTTTGCTGTTGTTATTGAATGTCTTTACATCAGTTAAAAATGGTAAAGACATTCCTCCTTCTTGGAAGTACACATTAATATCACCAATTCTGAAACAAAATAAAGATCCCAGTGAATGTTCATCATACAGACCCATTTCACTTCTTAATATAGATTATAAAATTTTTATGGCAATACATGCTGCTTGAATAAAACAATTACTACCACTTTTGATAGAGGAGGATCAAACAGGTTTTATAAAAGATAGGAACACTTATGACAACATTAAAAGAATTCTTTCCTTAATTGATTATATAAATGTCACAAAAACAAAATGAATGTTATTAGCTTAGACATAAATAGCATTTGATTCAGTGAACTGGGATTATCTGTGGTTAGTTTTAGAAGAATATGGCTTCTCAAACAACCTCACTTTGTTAATAAAATCATTATATGAAAAATCATTGGCTTATATAAAACTGGGATCTTGTCTGTCTAAATCTATTAAAATAACTAAGGGCACAAAACAAGGCTGCCCTCTTTCTCCGTTATTGTTTGCGCTAGTCATTGAACCCTTAGCAAATAATATACGTATGGATAAAAATATTGAAAGAATACAACTAGACAACTGCCTAGAGCTTAAAATTCAACTTTTTGCTGATGATATTTTAATTACCTTAAAAAATAATAATAGCAGTTTAAAAGCATTATGGGACTCAATTCAAAATTTTCAAGTCTTAAATTTAATGAGAACAAAACAAATGTATTGCTTATAAATACTAATAAAAAAGATCTAAATAAAAAATACCATAAATATATCTCTACCGATAATATAATGAAATACTTGGGAATTATAATAACTAACAACCTAGATACTACAATTGAAACAAATTATAAAGAGACCTTAAATAATATTAAAAATCTAATACAAAGATGGAATAAATTCTTCTTTTCAATGGAAGAAAGGCTTTATATAATTAAAATGATCATATTTCCAAAAATTCTTTATGTCATACAAGCTTGTTCTTTGCCACCAGCTAAATCACACCTAAAACAATTAAATGATTTAATGGTAAGATTCCTATGGTATCCAAAAAAACAAGGATAGCTATGAAGTATCATCTAGATGATTGGGATATAGGTGGCATAGGTTTACCAGACATAAAATATATTTGCATTCATCCATTATTAAAACAATATCATTATGGCTAAATACAAAATATACATCAAAATGGAAGCTAGTTCATGAGAGAATCTGGTTAAAATCAGGATTTGTAGTAGCAAATAAGTATACAGATTTCATACCAAACAATTTTCTATGGCTGATGAAGGAATATATGATGATACATAAGAATAAAAATATAAGTTCCAAATACATTAAAAATTTTCCAAAATCTTATTAATAGCAATCATGATATTAAAGCATGGTCATTTCTTTTATATCCAGTAGCATACACACAAGGTAATATAATAACATTTAATATGGAAGTAGACAACATGCTTAAAGAAAAGGGATTAATATATTGGCATCAATTGCTAAACTCTGGAAAACCTCTGACAATAGACCAGATTAAACAGAAATTAAATATGGAAGATAGTTCGTGGTTACATGTACAAGAATTAAGACAGTATATATTAAGCAAACAAGAAACAATGCAACCATCAATAAGACAAAATGTTCCTAACCTTATAGAACATATAATATTACTAACGAATCAATCCATTACTGGAAAGGGATACTTATCCTCTATTTATAAAACAAACAAAAAAAATAAAAATTCATAATAATGACAAAATATGGAATTATTATCGATCAGTTAATGGACATGTGCCAAATGACAGAGATAAAAAACTAATTCTTCTCTCTCCAAAGCAGACATCACTTTCATTACATTGGAGACTTTTTACATGGCAATTTATACACAGATCTAATGTAACCCCTCATAAAATGGAACTTAAGTTTAAGAAAAATATTGGCTGCTGGAGATGTGATTTATCAATAAAAGCAGACTGGCAACATATGTTCTATGAATGCCATTTGATTAAACCATATTGGGATAAAATAAATTATTTTCTGCAAATGGTATTCAATGATAAATTCCAGATTTCCAAATCTATTATTTTGTTTAATGCACCTGTACCCGACTGTGTGCCAAGAACAAAATATGTAATCTTATGGACTCTCCTAGCTATTGCATGGAAGAACATTACATCAAACTGGAAATCCAAAGCTTCTCCAACTTTTAAGCAATTCATGAATATGGTGTCAGCAGTATTGCAATTGGAAATGAACACTATTAAAGGAAGAACTGAAAGAACTACATTATTATACGTAGCATGGCAAAAAGTAACTGAAATACTGGAGAATAATGACTGCAGCAGATTATAATCAGGAAACAATTGTATAGAAAGTCAATTATATGTCAACAATAGACACCCTTGTAAATACTTTATTTTGGTTTTAATGTTTGATATCTGTTTAGAGGTTTTAGCCTACCTTTTTAAATAATTTGTAAATACTTCATTGTCATAAATAACCTGCATTCATGTTTTCTTGTTTTTGGAAATTAATAAAAATATTTAAAAAAAAAAAAAGAAATTTCATGCTTCAGCAAAACCTGTTATTCTATCAACTTTCTAAGTTTGTAAGAACAATACTGAAACATTGTCCCTATTTATGGGCCTTTGTCCTTCCATTATTTATGGCTTTGTCCAGATTTCTTGCTCAAAGAGTATGTAGCTCACTGGGGACCTTTTGTCAAGCAATAACATAATGATAAGTCTTATGAGATCTGTAGTGTCATACATTGCCATTAAGGAATACAGTAGTGTAAGATCATTCTTATATGACTGTGAAGAGAGACACAATTTTGCCTTATAATTTGATTATCATTAACACCTCCCCTGGATTTCAGACTTTATTTGCATATTAATAGGCTGTCATTTGCATGCATGGCGTGATGCACATGACTACGCTGCTGTGTAACATACATTAACAAATCACTACCACTCTGCACGGCTGCTAACCACATGGATACCTGCTATATACTACACAGCTAGACTACGAATCCCATCCCATAAAATATACAGGCATATAGGTAAATTAAAGTCAAATCCTGTTGACCTTCAAAATAAATGAACACAGGTCAGGGAATCAGCTGCAGTACAAACTGGCTGTAATTTTGTAAGAAAAACAACCAATAACATCCTGTATTCTATCAAAGACATCACTACTGACACACAACTGAAGTAAATGAAACAAAATTCAAAGGTGATTGAAAATGGGAAAAGAAAATGCCATGCACTATAAAGAATAAATTCTGTCATAAAAAGTTTTACCTGGAAATGGTGGCTTCTTAGGGTGGCTAGGGGTAATCATACCTTATGAACTCATTTGTACTATGCTAGACATTGTCCTTTAAGATGAGTATGTGCATGTATATATATATATGTAAAACACACATACACAATCTTTCAGGCCATCAGTGTGAGCATATGAACTGTCTTTTTGTAGTATGGTTTTATGGTTTTATAAAGAACCTGTTTTATTAAAAAACAAAACAAAACATGATTTTACATGTGAGAGTGACCACAGTTAAAAAAATTGTCATCATCATCAGTCCCCTTTTTCCCATTTTCTTTATGGTCTTATTAACTGTCACCATCTTTCTCAGCTCAGTGCCTTCTTTGACACTCATGCCTGACTGTCACAGATCTTCTCTCACACAAACTATCCACCTCTTTGCTGGATGCCCTCATTTCCTCTTACCTTCTTGCTGTTTATCTGAAATCCTCTTCACCAAATTCTCATCTGCTTTTCTACACATGTGCCTGAACCACTGTAATCTGTTCTGTTTGATCTTTTCTGCAATTGCACCTATTTTGGCTTCTGCTCTTATGCCTTTATTTCTTTGTCTGTCCCTCAGTGTACATCCCACCACCCATCTCAGGCACTTCATTTCCATCACCTCTAGTTTCCTCATCTGACCTTCCTTGGTTTCTGTACCATACGGTAGTACTGGTCACACTACTGTTTTGTACACCTTACTTTTTAGTTTCTTTGGCATTCTTCTGTCATATACTACACCTGACACTCTATCCAGTTGGCTGCAGCCCCTTTGATTCTAGCTTTGACCTTTTCATTCAGACTTCCCTTCTTCTCAACCATCCCTCCCTGAAACTTGAAGATATTAACCAGTTCCACTATCTTCCCTTCGCTCTTACTTCTCAGCTTCTTCTGATTTCCCCAATTTGCTGCCATTACCACTGTCTTATCTGTACTCAGTTTCATCCCATGTGCCTTTAGTTTTGCATTCCATTCCCCTATCCTTTGCTGAAATTCTTACTCAGTCTGCCTGTAATGCCACATCATCTCTATACAGTAATTTTGTTGATCTGTCCCCTCCGACCTGTTTGCTAATGTAGTCCATCACCAGTATGAACAGCAGTGGGTTCAGAGCTGAACCTTGATGTACACCCACTCCCAGTGGGAACCCTTCTGTGAGACCAAACGCTGTATATATTTGAGTCATTGGCTCCTTGTACATAGCCTGTACTAAGTCTACTAATGTTTCTGGGACTTCAAACCACCACAGTACTGCCAAAATCAGCTTTTTTGGGACCTTGTCATATGCTTTCTCTAAGTCTAGAAATACTCAGTTGGATTCTTTCCACATCTTTAGCTTCTTCACAACTATCTGTGTCACCGCAAACATTGGGTCAGTTGTGCTGATTCCTGATTTGAATCCAAACTACTCATTTCCCATCTTACTTTGTACTACTCTGTGTTTCTGCTTATCAATCACCCTTTCCAGATGTTTCATGCAATGTGACAAGAGTTTGATACCTCTGTACTGCCCACAGTTGTGGATGTCCCCTTTGTTCTTGTGCACTGGCACAAGTAGGCTTGTTCTCCAGTCATCTGGGATATGTCTTTTTCTCCATACTGCTATGAGTACCCTCACAAGCCATTTCTCCTCTATCTCACCCAGGATCTTTATCATATTTGCCCTACCTCATCTGAGCCTGTCGCTCTCCCTGACTTAATTTTCCTTAGTGCTGTTCTTACTTCTTTTAAGGTGTGCTCCTCTTCTTCTTTCATCATAGGCTATGTCTAGGGAAGTACAGCTTCTATGGAGTTTCCTTCACTTAGAAGTTGCTGGAATTACTCCTTCCATCTGCCTTTGATGTCCTGTGGACTGGTGAGCAGGTTGTTGCTGGCATCCCTTATGAGTGGTGTCTGACTGTCTTCTTTATCTTTCTGTCTTTGGTTTGCTATCTGATATAGCTTCTTTGTGCCACCTACTAAATCACTTTCCAAAAGATGGTAGTGTGCTTCCAATACCCTATTCTTTGCTATTGCATCCTCTTTCTTAGATTCTTTGTTAGGCAACCTGTATTCTTTCCTAGCTTGGTCCATCTTTTCTATGCCCCACTTTTTGTGTACTCCTTTCTTTTGATGACTTTGTGGTCTTTCGCATTTCAATATCAGCTTTCCTTCTGTACCTTATTTCCATACCTGGCTCGACCAGATATCAGTTCTGTAGTCCTCACACATGCTGTTTTCAGGCGCTGCCATTCTTCTTCCACACCACCTATTTCCTCCTCTTCTTGGGGTGCTAGACCCTGAGTAATTCCTTGACCTGTTGTGCTTTCTCTCCAGCCAATTTCCAGGTTTTCAGCCTGGTATCTGTTGACTGTAGAGCCTTCTCTGACCACTGCTTGCAAATTATTGTAGTAACCAGTGGTTTATGCTGTGGACTAACTATTTCACTAGGAATGACTTTGCAATCATTGATTCGATTCTACCCCATTGCCATTCCTTACCAGGAGGAAGTCTACCTGGGTTGCATGTTGGCCACTCCTGTATGTGATCTTATGATTGTCTCTCTTTCTGAACCATGTGTTGGGTATTATCAAGTCAATTGCCAGACAGAAGTCTAAAATGGCCTCCTCTTCTTTATTCCTGCTGCCCCACCCATGTGGACCCAGGCAGTCCTCATATCATGTTCTGTCTGTCCCAATATGTACATTCAAGTCACCCATTGTCAAGACCAATTCATGTTGTACTGCTTTATCTAGTAGGTCCTGCAGGTCCTACAACTGCTGTCTGAATTCACTCTTTTCCTCACTATCACAACCCTGCTGTGGGGCATAGACTGAGATTATGAATACTGCCATACCATTACATTGGGTCTGATTGCCATGAGTATTTCACTAATTCTGATGACATCCCTAATTCTGAAGACTACCCTACTACACTGATTTTTTTTGTGAGTGGAAACATCAGCATAGAGGGTGGTCTCAATGGGCATGTTAGTGAGACAACCCAGGAGAGAGGCAAATAACAACACAATGCATGGGCTTTCAGAGGACAGTACCACCACAATGTGCTTTTAACATGAGTGGTAAAAACATGTAATTCAGAGACATGCAAACAGTGAAGTCTTGCACATTGCAGCTTTTACAGTTGCATAAACTGACCTACCTGTGCAATGCAGTCCACTCCTTCTGAATCCAAGGCCAGTCTTACCAGGTACCAAATATAGGTACCAAATATAAAATATACAAACAAGAAGTAAAAACTATTGTTCAAAATTATCTAAAGGCAAGTTATACGGTTTTGTAATTCTGGTGAAACAAATACAGACATAAGGCAATAAGCTCTCGCAGTACAAAAGCAGAATCTTGCTTTTTATCTCCAGTGTCAGTGTTATCATTATATTTAGCAGTCATTTTAGAAAACATGAAGCAAGGTGTTCAGTCTGGAAAACTAATGCTAGTTGTTGAAGTTGCAGTTTAGCTATACTGTGTCAATCAGGCTAACTCGGCTTTATCAGAAGAGACAGAGGTATCATTTTTCTGAGCTGTGATGCCTGAACTTTATGTTGTGTAAATTTTAAATTGTGGAGTCCTATCCCTTTTACTACTTTTCCTTGCAAGTTCATTAGCCTTCCACTGCTACCTGCAAGCGTGCAAATTAAAACATACAGGCCAAGATGCAAGCCAAGTCATGGCTTCTACTCAGTGTCAAAACTGAGGCAGGAATGTAACTACTATGACAAAATGTGTAGGTCTACAATAAGGCTAAAATTCCAGTCCTTTGACCACAGCCTCAAATAACAATGAGATGATTGAATTAAACATGACCTGGCTGGGTAGAAGGTGATTCATTTGGGTAATAAAATGAAGCCACATTTATTAAACCTGTGGAGCACATATCTTTAACTCTTATGGTGGTATACTTAAATGATTTATTTGCTAGCACGAAATCTGTCTTTCATAAACTTTAAATAGGATGGCTGCATGAAACTGTTATTTAAACTGAAGTTAATGCTACTGCTACATCTTAATGATACTCAATATTGAGTGAAATCCCTGAGTAATTATTTATGAGGAGCTAGAATTTATGGTTAACACTGCTTTGCATATTAAAAAGCTCTTGGACTATCATTGTGGAAATAATAAACATATCCGCAAAGTCACTGACTGATGCAGCTATCAGAGTTTTAGTATGGGTGACTTGCATTAGTAGTTGCTTTCATAATCAGGAGAAGCAGATGCAAAACTTGCCCTAGCTTGCTTAAAGCATTTTAATTGTTGCAGTATTAACAGGGAGAATCAGATAGGAGCTTTGGAATTTTGTTCCAAAATTTTCTGTAGTAGGAAAACTATGGAGTTTAGATATAACTTATTAAAAATGCTTGACTTCATTTAACTCATGGCACATCATGTACTCTGTATATGTCAAGAAAGATAATTTTGTGTGTGTGTGTGTGTGTGTGTGTGTGTGTATATATATATATATATATATATATATATATATATATATATATATATATATATACAGAAAGAGAGAGAGATTAGATGCAGATATGTAGCTATAGATATAGTTAAATCCAAGTAAGTGAGGAACAGCAACCAAAGATCTGCACTGTAGTGTGATAAACAGTACTGAGAGGGGAAAAAAAAACAGTGCGGTCACCACAGTGTAAAGCATAAACTTAGAATTTTAATGGTAGAATAAAAGCAAGTAAAACAAGATAAAATAATAAGTTTAGAACTTTCGGGTTGCTCACAACTCTTCTGCAGTAATGATCCAGTATTCCAAGTATTTAAAGCCCTATTGTTCAGTCGGTTTCCTCTTTAATAAACATGCCTACCAAAACAAATTATATGCTTTCATTCACAAAAATCATTCAGAACTATCTACAAAGCCTCCCCCTTTAAGGACAGGCTTGAGTGGTAAATTGCCATTCAGACAAGGCAGTCTATTAGCATGGAGTTCAGCTATCCACTTCATTTCCTCTTGTTCAGTTTTTTATTACCTCCACAAATGTTTTCACGTATGACCTGTATTACCATAAAGTAAAAACTGTGTGCCAAATTCAGTATGGCATGTATGGTTAAAGAAAGTTTTACATCATTCAACCAAATATCTCTCATGTGTTTAGATATTCACTCTTTGAGCTGTCTGTCAGTCTTCCCAACGTAAAATCTGTCACATGAGCTACAAGTAGCAATGTACATCACATGTCTAGTTTTAAAATCCACATAAGTTCTTCTGCCATATCTCTTGTTATGTATTGGATGCAAAAATTCATTCTTATCAGAGATATATCTGCATGAGGAACACATCCTGCATTGAAAGGTGCCTATCTTTTCAGATCTAACATTGTCCATCAAGTGCGTGGTATAGCATAATGCCGTGTAAGATTTCTGTTTCTTCTAAAGTTGAATGATGGTGTGTCACCTACAGTGTCTCTCAGATTAGGATCTGCCATTGAAATCTTCCAGTTGTACTTCTTTATTTACATATATATTTGATGCCACTTGCATAGGTTAAAACAATTCTATTCTTGGGATTGAAATCCATATTATTCAGTTCTTCGGTATTATGTGCTTGTTCAGAGAAGAAGGGTTTGCCTCTGTTATTCCTCATCGCTGTAACAGAAGTCATCTCTTTATTAATTTCTTTTTTGTGTATAATCTCTATCCCCTGAATCTGTGTCCCATGTTGGGCAGAGCTTTCCGGTATTCAACATTCTGTGTATGAGGTCTTGAGCTTCGCATTGACTGATTCTTTATAACATTCGGAAAAACATGTTGGGGGTGCATATTTGTTCTGTGTAAAGAATTGTTTTTCCAGCATTCTTTCCTGTATAATCCCATACTGGTATTACCTTCTGAGTCAATGGAAAGTCTAACATCTAGAAAGTCAGTTGTGGAGTGGGAAACGTGCATTGTAAATTTAAGAAAATCAGTGGTTGTTTCCAGGTATTGAACAAAGTTGTTTAGATGCCATTGTATCATCCCATAATAAATAGATGCCGTCCACGAATCTTTTGTAGAACTTTAATGCTGGCATTAAGGGATTGTTGTTATACAAGAATGCAGACTCCCAGTTAACTAATGCAAGATTAGCATCACTGTTTGCACAAGGCGGTCCCCATGGCGACACCCCATTTTTGCCAATAAAGTTTCTTATTGAAAGCGAAGGAGTTATTCTCATAGAATAGATCCAGCAAGATACCTGTAAGGACAATTTTTTCAATATCCAAGTTGCTGTTTTCCCTTAAGAAATTCTTAACTGCAGATATTCCAAAGCTGTAATGAATAACTGTGAACAAGCTCTGGACATCAAGTGTAACCATCATACTTGAAACAACATTTTCCAGATTATTCACATATTCTGATAATGTCTGTAAGAAGTGTCTTGTGGTCTATTCAGAACTTGTTTGAGTTACTGTTTGATATAAATAGAAATGGGGTCTGTTGTCAAAGCATTCCCTGATATGATGGGACGCAGTGGGGGATCCTCTCTTATTTTGTGGACTTTGGGAAGCCCATTGAGAATGATGGGAAGATCTATTGTAAAATAATCAAATAGATCCTGAGTGATCTTATTGGAATGCAAAAGAGTTCACAATTTCTCTATAGTTCTAGTTATAATATTCACTTGTGCTCTGTTGATCTCACTGTAAGTATCTTTATCAGCCAATAACTGAGTCATTTTGTTAAAATAATGACTACAGTCCATAAACCTGTGGAGCACAAATCTTTAACTCATATGGTGGTATACTTAAATGATTTGTTTGCTAGCATGAAATCTGTCTTTCATACACTTTAAATAGGATGGCTGCATGAAACTGTTATTTAAACCTGAAGTTAATGCTACTGTTACATCTTAATGATACTCAATATTGAGTGAAATCCCTGAGTAATTATTTATGAGGACTAAAATTTACGGTTAACACTGTTTTGCATATTAAAAAGCTCTTGGACTATTGTTGTGGAAGTAATCAACTTATCTGCAAAGTCACTGACTGATGCAGCTATCAGAGTTTTAGTATGGGTGACTTGCACTAGTAGTTGCTTTCATAATCAGGAGAAGCAGATGAAAAAACTTGCCCTAGCTTGCTTAAAGCATTTTAATTGTTGCAGTATTAACAGGGAGAATCAGATAGCAGCTTTGGAATTTTGTTCCAAAATTTTCTTTAGTAGGAAAACTGTGGAGTTTAGGTATAACTTATTAAAAATGCTTGACTTCATTTATCTCATGGCACATCAAGTACTCTGTATATGTCAAGAAATATAATTTTATATGTGTCTGTATGTGTATCTATATATATATATATATATATATATATATATATATATATATATAGTGAGAGAGAGAGATATGTAGATATAGACATGTAGTTAACTCCAAGATAGTGAGGAAACAGTATCC
>NC_056738.1:299984488-300019488 GCF_019279795.1 Protopterus annectens | reverse complement strand
TGTGTGTGTGTGTGTGTGTATGCCTGTGAATTAAATACATTGCTGTGACCATTACAACAATTTGGGATGTGGATGAGTGGCTGTGAATGCTAACAACAAACTGAAATCCATATACATTACTATGGCTATTATAGCAATTAGGTTTGGGTGTGTGCATATTAAAGTTCTGGTGCATTAATGTGACCATTTTTATGTTTGAGTGGATATTTGTGGCTGCAAATGATAGCAACAAGGTGATAATCACTACTGTGGTTATTATAGTTATGGAAGTAGGGGATGTGTGTGGTCGGGGAGATAGCCATTATAATGATAGAGATTATATACACAAATTGAAAATTAAATCATTGCTGTAGCCTTTATAGCAAGGGAGAGTGTGTGTGTGTGTGTGTGTGTGTGTGTGTGTGTGTGTGTGTGTGTGTGTGTGTGTGTAGACTGAAACATTGGTACTTTACTGTAGCCATTATAGTGATTGGGATGGGTTTGTCTGACTGGGAATGACAGCAGTAAATTGGATTCTTTAATCAAGGGGAGTATAACCAAGGCAGCATAATTCAGTAGCTGCCCTGTCTAATTTAATTTTGTGAAGAAAACTATGGAAATTCTTAAAAAGTGACACATATTTTAAACCATGGAAAAAGTGGACCTGCAATTTTGTCAAGGAACCTTGACCTTCTCAGGCGGCTAAGCTTATCCTTTTTAACAAGCTGTGAGCCATGGAAACAGATACAGCTTAGTATGGAAAATCTTTAGACATCCAGAAGCATCAGACATATAAGGTAAATTCTGAACTACTGAAACTTACAAAAATGCATTGAAATCCTGAAGGAGCAACTTAGACAGAGGAACTGAAACTGACAAGCTGCATGAAGAAACTGTTAAACAGAATAAAACAGACTAACCTGGGAATAGCTCCAGGGGTGGCTCGTGCTATAGGATTGCAGCCCCTCCACCTTTAGAAAGAAAGAAAACAAAATGTCCTGGAACTCCACCACCTGTAGAAAGAAAGAAATCAAAACAAATCGCAAAGTCCCAGAACACTGCGCATGCATGCTTGAGTTCCTGGAACTCACAGAACTCCAGACTGCTCTATCAGCAGTCCAGATAGGGGGAAAAGCATCTGTGCCCTGCAGATGCCCAGAAGTCTGTTTGGTGACAACCACATAGAACGGAAGAACTCTGGATTGCATCGTCTGCAGGCTGGAGCTTACTCTCACGGGAAAACAGTTGAGCCTTCTTGCGGGGAAAGGGAAACCTAAGAAATGTGTGTGTGTAAAATGCCCCAAGCTTCAACCCTGTACCTAGGGTGCAGGTTGCAAGGGCCTGAATATCCTACCCACCACCATTTGTAAAAAATTTGTAGATTTTTGCCTCATATTTGTTCTGTTCTATTCCTCATAAAATCTGTGGTTTCTGTATTTTTGTTTCCTTACAAAGTCAGTAGTGCAGTGGTAGCATTGTTGCCTGACAGTTCCAAGTTTTCTGGTTTGATTCTTGGCTGGCGTGCCTTCTGTGTGGAGTCTGCATGTCCTCCCATCTTATAAAGGCATGCGTCAGGAGTGTTTCTCCCTGGGCCTCTGCTGAAAATTGGCTTTTGTTCCAAGTCAGACTTTCCTGGTTAACAAATGTAAAATTGGCTTTTGTTCCAAGTCAGTCTTTCCTGGTTAACAAATGTTAAATAAATAAAAATAACAGGCATTTGAATTTCAGACTTCATATTCTTCAGAAAGTACATGGTAACACAAAACCTTTTATTCTAGCAATTTTCTAAGTTTATAAGATGGATATTTGAAATTTGTCCCTATTTTGGGACTGTATTGTTGGCTTTGTCCAGGTTTTTTTTTTGCTAAGGTTGAGAGCTATGGTTAGAACTGAATTCACTGAATATATTTGGGGCTGTATTGCCCCGTTATTGGCTTTGTTCAGGTATTTGGTGCTAAGAGGTTGACAGCTATGGTGAGAACTGAATTCACTAAATGGTAGCCATTTAAGTTTTCCCCTCTTTCACAAAACACCTGATTTGGCATAGTGGTATGTTGCTCTGACTGCTTTGCACAGGTTCCTGGGTTCAAGCCTTGGCAGTGAAATGTATGGTGCTAATACAGCATTTTATTCTAGCAACTTTCCAACATTATACAAGCAATGTTTAAAATGTGTCCCTGGTTTTTGGGCTTTTGCACCCCCCCCAATAAATTTTGGCTTTTTTCCAGCTTTCTTGTGCTGCAAAGTTCAGAGATACAGCCGAGTAGATTTTACAAGGAGCTGAGAGCTGCAGGGGAACAAACGTTTAGTGCTGCTTATGCCGAGTCTGCTTGCATTGTTAATAGCACAACAGTTAGTGTACTTGCTTTTGATGCAGAAGGCTGTCGGTTCTACTCCCACAGTAGGTAGATGCATTACTGATACTGTACTATATTGTAAATGGGGTGGATGCTTTAGTCCTTTTTGGCAAAGATACCTAGTAACTATGAACCTGTTATCAGTTTGCCATCCATTCCCATATTGCAATATTACTAGCTTATCATTTTTTAATGCAACATAGGCAGTTTATTCCTCAAGGGCAACAGGCACTTTATTTGTAGATGAAACAATGAAATATAAAGTTGTTTCCTAGCAGCAACTTCTTCATTAGTTACAGATTTCTTTAATGTGGAATTATTTGGATGACTTTTACTTCTTCAGAGATTGTGCATATTTACTGATACTGGTGGACTGTAGAAGTTTGAGTAGACTTTTATGATAGAAATGTTCTGAATTGGGCAGTTTTGTCATTATTGGTGCATGCATTTTGTTTCATTGTTTACTGGAAAAAATGTTCAAAACAATAAATTTAAAACGCCCTCTAAGAACTGTACTGTATTGTACAAGGAATATAATTAATAGAATCAGGAAGGTGTATCAAAGAGTAGTTACACTTCATAATCTCGAAATACTGAAATCCCAAATTTCAGTAACCCGAGACCATGAAGGCAAAAACCAGAATGCTGAAAGTGCATAAGAGCAAATTTGAATATCTCGAATCCGCGCTTATGCATTTCCGGTACGTCGCATGTAGCCTGTGATTGCAGGTGAGTGAGTGTTTGTTTTTGTACGCTGTATGTGTGTAAGAGTAGGGAGGTGTAAGTGTGAGTGTTGGATTTGTTGGTGTTTGTGTATGTGTGATGTATATTTCTGTGCGAGCAAGTGGAGGATGGCGTGGTGCGAGTTTTTTTTTTTTATGTTATGTGCGACCTCTGAGTTGGTATATATAAGTAGGGGGGTAGGGGGTGCAGGGGGCTTGCCCCCCTGCTTATATGTAGTGTAGGATTGTGCAGTTTGTGTGCTGTGGGTGGAATGGTGTGTGTGTTATGTGGTGTATGTTGTATATATGTTCGTGATTGTGTGATTCGGGATTATGGATTTCGGTATTGTGAATGGTTTGACTTTATAGTCTCAGGTTACTAAAATTTGGGATTTAATTAATTTGAAATTATGAAGTGAAACCCAAAGAGCATGTGTATGTTTCATGTGTAAGGTGCCTATGATTTGAAAACAGCCCAGAGTTAATCATTATCTGCCACTGGCAAAATGCATTTTCTTTGAATGTGGGTTTCAGTGCTGTTTCAAAGAATGTGAGTTTCAAGGGCAGAGATGTTTTAATGCCAAGTCTATTTTCATTGTGAGACTGCATTGCTTTGCGTAGCAGATATTTATTATTAGTGTTTGTATTGTAAAATGCAAAATAAAACTTTCAAATGAAATCCAAATCATTGCATAAGTAAAGCAGTATGCACATTACAGTATTTATGGTAAATGTGGTGAAATAACCAAGGAATGGGACATTGGAATGGCTGCAGAGGGGAGGCTACATCCGACCATGATTTTGTGAGTGGAGGAGGGCAGCAAACTCAGACAGCCCCGGCTGAACTATACCTCTCAACTTTCCAGATTTTTGCAGAATGAATAGATTTTTGCTTATTATTTTTGGTTTGTTCCTCATAAAATTTGTGGTTTTCTGGCAAATCATTTAGGAATAAAGTCACTAAATAATGACAGACATTGAGTTTCAGACGTCATAACCTTCAGACAAATGCATGCTAAAGCAAGACCTGTTATTCTGTCAACTGTCTTAAGTTTATACAAGAGCAATTTTTAGTACTGTTTGTATTTTCCTCCAATATATTTGGCCTTGTTCAGATTTCCTGCATTAAGAGGTTGAGAGGTACATGCAAAAAAATAGCTTTATAGAATTAGGAATATCTCAATCTCTCAACTGTCCCCAATTTTGGCTCAAAATGTTGCTCTCCCCTAATAATCCCTCTGCAAAATATCACTTTTGGAAGAAAACATGGAGAGTTTACAATTCTAAATAACTGTAATGATCAGAGTTATAGATTCCTTTTATTTCAGAAATGCATGTAGATTCTCTTATTTTGTCAGCTGCTCAAGTTAACAGTACTAATATTAAAAAAAGTGTCCCTTTTTTGACAGGTTCCAAGCTTTATTGTGTGGCAATTTTATATTTTTGCATCACATTTTTGGTCTGATTTTCATAAAATTGGGGTTTTCTGGCAAATTAGTGGCAAATCATTAAAGACTGAAGTTAGAAAATAATGGCAGACATTTGCGTTTCAGATTTCATACCCTTCAGAAAATTCATACTAATGCAAGACCTACTACTATTCTATTAGCTTTCTAAGTTTATAAGATCAATATTTAAAAGTTGTCCTTGATTTTGGGCCTGTGTCCTACTTCTATGTATGGCTTTGTCCACATTTCTTGCTCTGAGGTTGAGAGGTATGAGTGTCATAGCCAGCACCGTCAGCCAGAGACATTTCAAATTGTGACATACTTGTTGCACCTCACTCCCCAATGTAGTGACTTTGGATGTGTCAAGCAAGGCAAGGAGCAGTTATGCAGTATAAGTATGCAGAGTATTCCCCCTTCCAAGGTAGACACAAGTACGACAGTGGCTTTTTTCTGTCCTTGATTTTGCAGAATGTTCTGGTTTTCTGTAATATTTTTATACTTTTGATTTATGCTTCTTATTATTCAGAAAATGCATGCTGTTGCAGTGCCCTGTTGCTCTGTGTTTAAGTAGCAATGCTTTAATGACCATCAGGTAAGCTTGTCAGAGATTGTAAAATGCAAGTAAGCTTTAATAAGCATACTGTTAAAAAATTACCAACATTGAAAGCCTTTTTGTTGCTGCCATGCAGAGAATATTTACATAACTAGATAACATATAAGCCTTAGGTATTGAAATGCATATGACAGTATTTGTAATAAAGGACAGGATTACAGTATTTTCAGAAGCTCATTACATTTGTTGGAGACTTGCAGTCCTCTTTGCAGGCTTAACCCGTAAACTAAACAGAATGCAAATCTATCATGTGTGGTCCATAACTTGTGCAGTAATCCTTTAACCAACTTATCTTGAGCTTGTTTCTTGTTTGCTGTTCATTTTTTACTTTGATCATGTCTTCCCCATGAAACAAGTAGATAGTTTTTATCAGGCAGCAGGTCTTTTTTGGATAAGAAACATTTTTACAAGTGGGGGTATCACAGAGATTGCTATTTTCAGCATGTTACTTGGTAATTTTATAAAGCTGAATATAAATTATAATTAGAACTGCAGTGCAAGGAGAAGTTGTTTGAGTTGAGTGCTGCTTGTTTTTTTATACTTGATTTTGACTGGAATTCCAGTAATGTATTTATTTTTCATGCCTCACAACCTTTGCGTTTCCATCTAGATATTAAGTAAGCTGTCATGTAGCCAATGCATTGAAATATTTTTTTCTTCTACATTTCATTTTGTCTTGATTGGAATCTCGTAATGATGGTTTGGCACCCAGGGCAGTGTATTTAATTAAAGTTCCAGTTGTTTTGGTTTTGAGCATAGCTCCACCCCTTTCTATTTGGTCACACCCCCTTCAGCTGTCTCCTGCAGCCCCCCTTTAATTTGAAGTCACCAGCCGCCACTGAATAGCTCTGGAAGGCAGACTAAAATAATCTTTGGGATACCTGAAGAAATAAGAGATGATGAATGTTAGCCATTCATAGAAAAATAATTCTGAATCTGTTACATTTGGCAAATTAACAGTGAAAATGAAATGAGTGGAAAGAAAGTCAGAAGGAAACAAACTCCCTAGACAAGTTAGAATGCAGCTGCATTCAGATTCATGTTAACAAAGCACTGCACATAAATAACAAGGAAAATAAATAACCATTGAATAAACCAGAAATAAATCTATAAATATTCAGGATTTACTTGAAATAAAATACTTTACACAAAGGTAAGATGTTTTAATTTCTTATCTTTTGTTCCCAACAAAAAAGATCTTGGGCCTAAATGACCTTAGATACCAGAAGAGGCTAGAGGGTGTGTATCTGTTCAGTGTCCTATAGACTTCTTAGGGGCAATCTGTGCATTATGTTTGGGCCATTAGGGATCCAGCAATCCAAAATCGAACAGGTCTGCGAACACTAGGACTAGAGATCTGAACCTACTTCAGTAAATAAACAAATCATGATGGAGAGACAGATTTGTCAAGTTACACAATTGGATGGGTATTCTCAAATTCAGCTCTGGTATGACTAGCCTACTGCTCCTTGAAAAACTGAGGTACGGTCTAAAGTGGTTGTTGGCAAGGTGTAAATAGCCACATGGTCCAATTATTTTGTGTTTTCTATTATTCTTTGATTTTACATATATGTGACATATATATGTGTGTTGTCCTTGAGCAAAATATATTGTGATTTTCTGAAACAAGCAAAAAAAAAAGGTGGGTACGCATTATTCTGTTGAGAGTGTTAAGTTTACATAGTTAGTATGGAAATCTTTATTGTAGACATTTGCTGACACCATATTCTGTTTAGTGTGAAAATCTTACACAATTATCAAATGGTAAACTGTATTATATTTTGTAGATATAAAATGTTAGGCTCACATTATTTTAACTTTACATTGTTGATTGGTAACCTTTTAGACTATTATTTTTTTAACTGTTCTGAATATTTCTGATGAAAGGTTTCAGATAACTTCTTAGACCACTTGGACTGCAGGTGAAGAGAAGTCTGAGGATATTTTTTTGTGACCAAAAAAGGGGAATTACCTTGTACAAAGTGGCATGTCCAGTTTGGGTTGGGGGGGGCACTATTGAAATGTCTTTTATACAGCTAAATAAATCCTGGGATTCAGAAACATTGCATCTCCTCTGTTTACTGTGCTTGTGCGACAAACCCGGTGCTCATTAACAATAAATATGGACAGGGATGTATGCATGGCGAGCAGCTCATTAAATATCCTCATCACTACCACAGCAACGATCTGCAGAAAGAACACGTAGGAGTACCGTGTGGCTACAAGGAAGCAGAAAGTAGTACTTAATTCATTGAGCTTGAGCCTCAGTAGTGGTAGGCACAATCTCATATCCACAGTTGCAACAAGAGAAAAGAAGGTATGTGCAGCCCTATGGAGTCATGAGGCATGTGTACCAATTTATTTTTGATGTATATATGCAGATAATGGACAGGTGGTAACATGATCAATGATGTGATATATGATAGAGAAGGGGGCATTACACCTAGATATAAACATAAAAACAACAGGTAATAGCTTCTTGTAAGGATGTGAACCCATAGCCCTGTTACTTATGTTGTGCTAAGGACTTCATTTTTAGGTTGAGCTACAAAAGCAGTAAGAGAAAAGATGTTAATGAAGTATGCAGCAGTTGGTTTTAATGCTTGCAGAATGACAGAATAAAACAGCCAGTAAACATACAACTCTGAGAAGTCTTTTACCCACACCTGCCCCAGTCCTACTGTTTAAAGTACTTCATCTACAGGCTGAGCTACAGAAGCAATGAAACAAAGCACTTCAGGGAAACACACAACTGTTGATTGTGACACACTTAACAGAATGAAAGAATAAAATAGACAGAAAAGCATACTTCTCAGAGAAGATTTGAACCCGTAACCGTCCACACTACTAGCGTGTAAAATATTTCATTTGCAGGCTGAGGTACAAAAGCAGTGAGACAAAAGGCTTCAGGGAAACAGACAGAAGTTGTTTGTTGCACACTTGCAGAATGAAAGAAAAACAGTAAACAACAAATCATCAGGACAGTACCTTTGTGGTCTAATCTAAGTTTTTTCAAGGGGAACCACTCAAATATTGAGTTTTACCCCATGTTGTATTTGCCAACTGCCACTCAGTGGCACCAAACTCATTGGTGCAGTTGGTGCCAGTTGAGACCAATATACGTAGTGCATAACAGTGGTTGTGCATAATAACTGGACATATGCAATGTGGAAGCCTACCTCTTTGCAATATAATAAGCACTGCTGGCTCTGTTTGGTTGTACATGAGCATTAATGGTGCTTTTCATGACCCATTAATATATGCGATTAGGAAGCCGTAGATGGGCATGTGTGAGATATATTTATTTTTTGACCAGATTAAAGGGTGGAAATGGGAGTATAGGAAAGAGAGGAAAAGCGGAAGCAAGCAGAATGTGTAAAAGAAGGTGAGCAACTAAGGAATGAGCAAGATGGAGGTGGAGAAGGGGATGTTTTTTTTTTGTGGGACAGGTGCCCACTTTTTATGCCAAAGAGAATATAAGTCAGGGACATAAGAGGAAGGTAGCAGGGTTAAGTTAGGTGCCAGGGGAAGACAGGCTTTGTGGGAATGCAGTGAGGGATGGGGTGCACAATGGTGAAACAAACATCAGACAACAGAGGGAAGACAATATTGAGGGGCAGGATTGGACAACCAACAGGTATGGACATGGACGCAAAAGGAAAGGTACACCAGGATGGAGGATTGGATAGGGTGCCCACAGTTGCACTCTCTGTTAGCTGTGACCCAGTGGAAGATTACTCACCACCTTGGGTGCAGTCATCACTGGGCTGTATCTACGATTGTGGAGACAGTGCTATACAGGGGCGTGACTCAATGAGCCAGTGTAGGAGGTTCTGCATTAGAGCAATTCGGGCATCCAACTTCCTGTTGATAATCTGCCTCACAGTGTTTGTCAGATGCCAGTGGGTGACAAAGGTGTCAGGTCCACTGGCACAGACACTGGAGGGTACATCTGTCCCAGTATCCAGTGGAGGGCTATCTGAAGTGGGTGGTACTGGTAGGGCAGGAGGTATGAAGGTGACTCTTGCAGTCTGGGACTTAATATACTGTAAATCCTTCATAAAGAATATAAAAAAAAACTTCTTGTTACTTGGAACATAGGTGACATTTCAAACTATATTAAAAGGAAAATATGTTTAGTAAATTTGAGATGCAACATGGACAAGTTTGTTTACTACCAGTGAAAAAGTGAAAAAACAAGGCAGAGATAAGTTTATGAAAGATGATTTTCAGGAAGTTGAAATAGCAGAGCTGAAAGAAGAAAGTGAGTAAAGTAATGAGAAGACATGGATTACATGGTATGTTAAGATAAAATGTTTTTATTGAAAAACTGGAAACATGTACCAAACATAGATTACACTGAATTTTCAGGTTTTTTTCAATAAATGTAACAAAATTAAAAAAAAAATGCAAATCAGGTTATTGGCGGGTATTTCAACTCAACCAATCCAAGTTTCAATAGAACATTTGGTAAAATAGTAATATCATAAAATGTTGTGAAAGTACTCAAAGTAGAGAAGTAAAAAAGAAAATGGTGGATACATGAAGGGAGATTGAGGAATAACCAAGTCATGCAGTTTATATTTGCAAGAAATTCCACACATAACTAGAAGAGTAGACATGTTATTTATTAAAGATGGTTTAAAATGCATGGGTCGTAATAAATCAATAAAGGTTAAGCCCATTTCAGAACATGCTATTGTTCACTTAGTGATGAATTATAGCTCATCAAAAAAAGGCTATCACTTGGGAATCTTGACAAAACTAAGAAAGAGAGTCTTATTCTGAATTAAGCAAATAGCAGCTTAGAATAATATAATGTAATAGAACATGCATATAAGTTATCATGTGATGGGTCCCTACTCTGGGCCAGCAGTCGAGGAGACTGAATCCTCACCACTGACTCCTGTGAGGGATGGTCACTAAGAACAAAGATGGATTCACACAGTATTTTCAGATGCAGCTCCCTACACCAAACACAATTTCCCTTAAGGGCATACAGGGAGCACGCTCCAGACCTGGGGCTGGACTCTCTTTTCTCTTTTGGTCCACACAAAACTCCACACTGACAACTTTGGAGCTCTGTGTCTCTGTTCCTAGTAGCTGACATGCACACTCTTGGATATTTGAGTTTCACACACACATACACACTTGAGAAAAGCTGGCACAGATTTACTATCTGTGCCTCTTTCTGCCCACACTCTGAAGTAATAATGCTGCCACCAGTCAGCTACCATAAGGCTCTTATAAAGGGTACCTGATTATACTGTATAAAATTAATACTAATGCAAATAGTAGGATGTGACCAAAGCAGCAAGGCTTCCAAGAGCAGCCACAGTGTCACTAAAACAAGCATAAGTACTCTCAAGATGTTAAAAGTATTCTCTAAGGAACCAGCCACAATGAAAGGTATTAAAATATTTAATGATAAATAATAAAACAGACAACAGGAGAATACTGAATACAATAAACAACAAAGTTTCAAACACAGAGATATAAAAATGAATACATTTGGATAGTTTCTCACAGATGCAGAAAGCAATACCAAACTGTTCTCAATAAGTGTCCCTGACTACTTACTAAAGCAAGGCAAGCTGATGTGTGCTGAGTGTCTTACCATAGCAAAAGCCAGATGATGTCTGTTTTTGTCTGTATGGATGTGTGAGATATATATCCTGTCAGAAATCTTTCCTGTCAGGTTCCAAAGTGCTGCTGCCAGAGTTCCAAAGAAGCCCAATGCTGGTTAGAGGATGACATCATCTCTGGTCACCTGATTCTGGTACAGTACACACACACACACACACACACACACACACACACACACACACACACACACACACACACACAAAAACTTTGCTAAGATCTGTGGCAGCATCTGAAAGGTATAACACAGTTTCAAACCTTTACCCATCCATGGTTCTCTGATAAACATGCACATTTGATCAGTTACAACAATAGAACCTAATATACATGCATACATTCTTTCTGTCTGGTAGGATCTACTGCTGATGCATTTTTAACATAAGTAACATTACAAATAAAAATTTAACACAAGCATCTGTACAAATCAGTGTAATAGTCAAATGACATAAAATTCTTTCCAAAACTCTAGCTAGTTATGCTGGCATATGTTACTCTCCCTGGCACAGATGGCACTACCTCATAACATCACAATCAATACCAGTTTTTTTCAGTTGAGATAGCTCTATGGGTTCTCATATTTATCTGTTTAGGGAGTTTCCTCCCTGTGTCCTCTCATTTTGAAAATAGTCTAACTGCTGGAGTCACCATTGTCACTTGAATGGTAATGGTATTTATCCTGAATATATGGACATATCTCCAAAAATAGGTGCACCCTGTGAAGCGGTAAGTCTAGTCTGAAAATAAGTATGTGCCCCCAAAACAGGTACAGCTGAGCAGTCTGGTGGGAGGTGGCCTCCCATCATACCTCTCAAATGTACATTATTATGAGGAACTTTCCTCATTTTGGGTCTTAAAAAGTCCTTGTTCCTCAAAGTTCCACATTGGAAAGGTCTGCCACCCATTCAGAGTTAAGAAGTTATTTTTTAACTGATACTCATGGTAAATAGTACTGAAGTACATGAATTAATCAAAAGAACTTTTTATAAGGAAAAAGTAGAACGTTTTAACCATCCGGTGACTTTCCTAATTGAAGTTGCTAGTAAGCTGTTAGTATATGTTCCACATTTTACCCATTTGTTCCATATTATGAGAGGCAGTGTTCCTCGTTTTGGAGGTGGAAGATTTAGAGATATGCCTTCTTCTTCTTCTTCTTTCGGCTGCTCCCGTTAGGGGTCGCCACAGCAGATCAACTGTTTCCATTTCTTCCTGTCCTCTGCATCTTGCTCTGTCACACCAAACACCTGCATGTCCTCTCTCACCACATCCATAAACGTTATCTTAGGCCTTCCTTTTTCCCTGTTACCTGGCAGCTTCATCCTTAGCATCTTTTTCCCAATATACTCTGCATCCCTCCTCAGCACATAATCTTGCCTCTCTGGCTTTGTCTCCAAACCTTCCAACCTGGGCTGACCCTCTAATATACTTATTCCTAATCCTGTCCATCCTCGTCCACCCAGTGCAAATCTTAACATCTTCAACTCTGCCATGTCAAGCTCTGACTCCTGCCTTTTTGTCAGTGCCACTGTCTCCAACCCATATAACATAGCTGGTCTCACTACCCTCTTGTAGACCTTCCCTTTCACTCTTACTGGTACTCGTCTGTCACAAATCACTCCTGACACTCTTCTCCTCCCATTCCATCCTGCCTGTACTCCCTTCTTCACCTCTCTTCCACACTCACCATTACTCTGAACTGTTGATCCCAAGTACTTAAACTCATCCACCTTCACCACCTCTACTCCCTGCATCCTCACCATTCCTCTATCCTCCCTCTCATTCACACACATATATTCTGTCTTAGTCCTGCTGACCTTCATTCCTCTTCTCTCTAGAGCATATCTCCACCTCTCCAGGGTCTCCTCCACCTGTTCCCTACTCTCACTACAGATCACAATGTCATCTGCAAACATCATAGTCCACAGGGACTCCTGTCTGAGCTCGTCTGTCAACCTGTCCATCACCATTGCAAATAAGAAAGGGCTCAGAGTTGATCCTTGATGTAATCCCACCTCCACCTTAAACGCATCCGTCACTCCCACCACAGACCTCACCACTGTCACACTACCCTCATACATATCCTGTACCCTCTTACATACTTTTCTGACACTCCCGACTTCCTCATACAATACCACAACTCCTCTCTAGGCACCCTGTCATATGCTTTCTCTAAATCCACAAAGACACAATGCAACTCCTTCTGACCTTCTCTGTAGAGATTTAGAGATATGCCTACCAGTGAGAATAAAGCATAAGGAACAGATGAGCTGCATCTCAGAGCCATCCTAAATTTGGACATTGTTAGGAGATCCACGATGGAGATATTCAACAGATTATTGGCTAAATACCAGAGGGCTGGAAGATAGCAATTGTGGTTCCATTGTGGAGGGGGGGAGGGTGGCAGGCAAAAATCTGGGAAACTGAAGATGCTAACAACAAAGGCAAAGAAAGTCATGGACAAAATCCGAAGGAGAAATGTCTATCTGTTTGCTGTTATTGACAATCTGAACACCACTTTTGCCAACAGATTGAGTAGTCTTGCGTCTGTGGGGAGGGAAAAAAGCCAGAACACTGGCTTGGATTTTTCTAGAAATAAAGGCCCTAATATCAAATACTGGACATGCCTGAAAAAAAATATCATCATCCCAAATGCCAGTCTGCTTCATCATACTTATAAAAACCTCAGAAAATTTACTGTTTTGTTAGTTTTGGCGTAAGACTTCAGCAGGATGTGTATGCAGGGTTTTTTGAGAATTTTAGCTAATGGATATAATATAATTATCAGATGACAGTTTGAGATTTCAGCTGCCATGATATCTTAATTAAGATGAACCCTTCTGGCAGCTTTCCAAAGAGATGGCACACTGGCGTCTTTCAGAGACCAAATGCACAGCTAGAAGATTGCTGAATCTGTCTGTATTGCAGCTAGGTTTAGATATGCCTAGAAACCTTTAATAAAATTGTACCTATCACCCAAGACCCTGCATTATGAAACACAATGTTTGCCACAGGCATCAAAGATAAAAAAAATTACATGGTGCTGCAGCCTTCTCCTGGGCTGTAATTAAACACTGGAACAATCTCATTGTTACTCTCAGAGTCTAAATCTTGACTCAAGACATCATTTCACTACAAGGGACTGCATATCTGTGGCGATAGCTGTAGAACCACATTTTAATCCACAGTCCTCCTCACTCTTAACCGCCAAGTTTGTGTTTATCCCTATAACTCCTTATGTCTATTCCTCTTTCTGCTTCAGTCATAACGTCTGTTTCCATCATTATATTTGGCTTAAATTTCTGCTTACATCTTCTGATCTGCAGCTCCTCTGCTATTTTGTTTTTATTGTACTTATTTCTTTTAGGGAAAATTACAGGCAAGCACAAGACTCTTTTACATGAAGATGAGTTTAAGTGGTTTGCTTGCAGAGAATAAATGGTGGCTAAGGAAATCAATCCCTGCTTTGCCGGATGAAGCTTGTTAACAAGGCATAGCCATAGTCCCCAGAGCTGTATTTCTTTACAGGTGACTTGCTGTGGTGTGCACCTAAACAGGTAAGGCAAACAGGAAAAGAAAATGTATATCACTGACTGACATGCCACCCAACTCGCATCTTTTTGTGCCATTTAAGGAGGGAAGAGGTTTAGGTTTAAAACTGCCTGTTACTTGAGGTTTTTGAAAGACATTTTACTGTTTTACCTATATTGGGTCAGAAGATTAGGAGTGCAGCGCTGACTTAGAATATGTTGTCTGTGTGGACAGGATCTCAGTTTCAAAATGTTTTGTATTAATCAGCTATACGAAGTACTTCTTGATCTAAACAAAACTCCCACATAAGTGATGGAAGAAGACAGTAGGTGGCTATCACTTACTTCCTACATATTCAGGTACACAGGTTCCATCTCTATTGGTGACACTAAGCAAACCATGAGGTAGAAGAATACACAACAGTTCTTGGAAATTCAAAAAAGATACATCTTAGTTGTTACTACCTTCTAAATTAAAAAGGTTTCTGTAGGCTTAATTTTTTGGTTGCCACTTTGGAATTTATTTATAGTTAGCTCACTGTAGTGTGATATCTGCAGCTATCGTTAGTGCTGTCGCATAACTAAGTCCATATAATTTCATTCATTTTATTACAAGCTCTGTTTTTATTTTATTTAATAACAATGCTCAGTTTTTAAGAAATCCTTCTTTTTCTTTGTGGTGTAATTACTAAAAGCCATAAACCGTTTATAGCAGAAATTTATCACTTTCAGGTGGAAATTCTGTAACATGAAAAAAAGACAGAGTGGGCTTGCCAGAAGTAATTTATAACACGCTCACTGACATTTAGAGTCTGCCAAGTCCAGCAGTGAATCAGCCTCTTTGCCCTGCCATTAATCTGAAACTAAATGTGATGAAAGTTAGTAAAAAGTTATTCGTTGGGAAGAGACACTTCTACATTAATTTATTATTCTGAAGTGTGTTTTATATGGGTGGCTGAATGTTCTCATGGGGTGTGACTGGTATTTCTTCTGAATAGGAACTCTTTGTGGAAATAAAATAAGAATTGCTGAAACTGCTATTTTACCCATACTTTCTGCAATAGCAAATGCAGAAATTGATTTTACTTGTCCCCATTTTTACTTCATGATAAGAATTAGATCTCCATTTGCCTTTGTTTATGCTTTACATTATTTCATGGCCCATTTTCACTGTCAGTTAATGGAAGGGACTGTAGTTTTTGAACATTATGTTTTAAAGCTGTAACTGTGTGTGTGTGTGTGTATATATATATATATATATGTGTGTGTGTGTGTATACACCCACTCATCCATATAAATATATATATGTATATGTATGTGTGTGTGTAGGGCAGTAGGTAAACAGACACTACTCCAACACCAATGAGATAGACAAAATTTGGTCGACACAGACAAGTGGTCAACAGGTGTGTGAGATTGACAATTCCCAAGTAGGAGACTATTTAATTTCCCTGAGACTGCATGAACTGACAGTATATAAAATTTGCAGGGGGTGTGGGGGCACAGCCCCCCACCTGGAGTGTTCAGGGGGGCCTTGCCCCCCCTGCAAAACCACTTGCCATTGTTTTAGTCTGCACTAGGGTAATCCCCAGAGCATGCACAGAATGTGTTGATATTGGTGATTTCAACATTATGACGTCGATCTCCTGCAGTGTACATTTGACATAGTGTCCTACACACACACACACACACACACACACACACATGTTCCTTTTCACCAGCTCACTTCAGACTTTAGATCTTTAAGTTTTCTGGCTGAGGCCATTACATTGGGGGATGCTCCAGCATGTCCATTCTCTGGGGGGTTTATCACCCTAGATAAGAAGACCTCTATGAAATTTCAGGCTATGACTCCACCCAAACCATAAAGAGAAGTCAGGGTCATTCTACTATGGCCAACATGGGGTATTTACCTAAGGTCTGCCTGCCCACCCAGATGGGCATGAAACTGCACTGCAAGGGAAATGTCCCTGCCTATGTGGTAGCATGCCCTCCTTTGTCCACTCACCCACCTACCTACTGTAGTAACTGTTTATTTTTTATGACCTCGGTATCACCACCAAGGCTAAAGGTAAGGCCACTCCCACTGCACACCCTAATATCCCTTGGGAGGAGGTGAGAAGGAATTGCCTTATCATTTCCCTCTTAACCCTAGTGCTGAAACTAATGTAAGAAACAAAGGTTTCAGCATTACCACTCTCTCCCACTTACCTTACATGTGATAATACTATTCAACAAACCAATTAATTTGATCAGTTTTCTAGAAAGCATTGCACAATTAAATGAACCCATGACCAAACGTGCTGTATCTATGTACATACATACAGACAGAATTTATAGGCAGAGAATCATAGATACACACCAAGTAAGTGTCTGGGATTTGGCTTCAGGGGCTGTCTCACAGCTAGGAAGACATGCATTGCCCTTGAATCCTTGCACCCTTCTCATGGATGTTAGTTAATTCTGTAGTTTGTGCTGTACGTCTCCTAGCCATAATATTTGCTTGTTTATAAATACCTAGTTAAACCTATTTTGTGGAATGCATCCCTCTGTATTGCTAGATGGCCAGTAAGAGAGACGAGTCAGTATCACCTGAAGAGTATTTGCTGCAGTATCATGTTTTGCTGTGTGTCTTTTCTCTGTCATAAAATGTCTGAAGTAGATTTATTTAAATATTTGTCGTTATTGTACACACTTCTTGCTGCTCAAGATCACAACAAATGATAATGGTATTATAAGTTTCTGTATGCTCAGTGTTTAAAAGTAAAGTATGTTCTTTAGAAAAAAGGTGTCAACAAAAACAGTGACAGAAAAAAATCAAAAAATAAAACAGTCTTATGAAGAAATACAGGCATGGTTTTGTATGTCCTTATGAAGATAATGATGAACCAATATAGTGGAAAAGAGAAGGCAACTACAAAAAAAAAAGAAAGAAAAAGGAGAAAGTGCAGGGCTGAACAGCAAAACAGCTAACAATGACAAAAAGATGCTTCAAACGAGTTAGTTAAAAGGACGATGATATATCAGGAATTCTTATAAAGGTGTTCAGTAACAATCAATACCTGATTATTGCAAACGGTACCTACGCTGTGACATTTAATTGGAGAAGAAATACATAATTTACTCCATCTTTTAATATCCCTAGCAAAATTATCAGGAAAGGTATTTACAGAGATAAAGGTATGTTTATAGAATGATATTTTAATTATTCTATATTTATAGAATCATTATCTACTGAACCCTTTGCTGACAGAATCAGATTCAGCAGAAGGGGTTACCATACGGGGGTGGGGTCGAGTATTGGTGTCCAAATGAATGAAATAAAAACTTTGAACAGTTTTCACATGAATGTCTGAATGATTCTTCAAGGCCAGTTTGTGAATAGACTGAGAAATGAGCATATACCACAAATCCTTATTTTTTGTAATGGACTGGAAAAGCAGATAATATGAGCAGAAGAAAGGGGTGCACAGCTGATGTATGCCTCTTATCATCATTAGCATTGGTCTAGAAGAGGATACGGGAGTGCCTGTCTTTCATAGGGAATTGTGTGAACGGGACTGCTGATGAGTTACCAAATGAAAGCGTGCACTTATGTTCAGTGTGTTGAAGTTTGGTGTGTGTGTGTGTGTTGGGGTGTGTGTTTACTGGGGCAAAAGGCCTGGTGTATTGTGTGTGTGTGTGTGTGTGTGTGTGAGATGAGTTATGGACAATGGTGGTTTATGTGTGTGTCTGCAGGGATAGTGCTACGTTATGTGGGTTAGTACTGCGCTATTGAAAACTGGACAGGCCCAAGGCATGCATGGCAGAGAATTCAACTTCCTGTGCATGCCATCTGCATAAGAGATGGCTCTGTCATGAGTTGCACTGGCTGTTCTAATACCCTGGCTAGTTGCTGGTGTGCTACCTGACATCCAGCAAGGGAAGCACATGGACATCAGCTGAGGTGGATGTCGGTGTGCTCCCCAAGAGTGACCAATGTCTGCTGGAGAAAATGTCAGCATTACTTCCACCACTGGGATGGGTCTAGTCTAGTTGTAGACACATCAACCACTGATGTAGCAGTGGAAGTGCTAACCACTGAAGAAGCAGGACATCACCTGTCCACAGCGAAGTTAGCTAACATCTGTGGATGTTACAAATTACCGAACTTGAGAACAGCTCTTTGTCCCTGGCAGATGATCCATAATAGGCGCACTGCATGGTCCAATATGCTATTCATCCAGTCCAAGGACATATACACACATACTTCATACAGTGCATTAAGTCATTATGCACTGTCTCCATGTCCTTCATAACCTTTGACAGGACTCACCTGTGTCAACATAATGGACCTACTCATACACTGCATAGCAGGCAGCTACTTACACACTATCCTCAGTGGGAGGGTGATAACCATATCTTCTGCGAGCACTGCTACGACCACCCCTGTATGATATCTCCTGCCCATGGCACCAAGGGGCAGGTTCTGAGATTTCTATACCTGGGGCCAGCACACTTCCCTGATCTACAGTGTCCCCATCAACCTGTTTACTCTCAGATGGTAATGTGTCATGGGTAAGAATGAGCAGAGAAATTGTGCCCAAAGTCTGGGAAAGAGATGTAGTGGGCTATGTTCCCTGTGTCCAACATATGCTCTGCAGCCCTGGACTGTGCCTTATCCCCATCATCATCATCATCATCAGAGGCTAAGGATCCTCCAACAGCAGACAGAGGTAGTTCCACAGTGCAGGTGCCAGACAATGCTTCATCTGTTTACGTATGAAAACAAAGCATATGCAGTGTAAGTATGAATAAACACTACAACTACACATGCAAGAGATACCATTACAACTATAAAGAAGGATAACTAAGTACAGTCATTTCCCTGCCTTAGGCAGGTGATTGGTACACCTCAATATGAGGTATTATAAGCAGCAATGTGACTAACAGTTGCAAATGGGGGACTTAATAAAGGTAGGACTACATACTTGGGATATTACCAGTTAAATTCCTCTGGGGCCCATCCATCTTCACCCCAACATCCAACAAAGTGCTATGGAACTCTGCAGAGGTGGTATTACCTTTGAATGAGGCCAGGAACTCCTCTGTCTCTGTAAGTGATGATACAGTAGACGGCCCATCACCTGTAGCTCTTTGCTCCAGTGACAAGGCTACTGCTATGCTGGTAACATTCCTAATCATGTTACTGGCTCTGTGGTGTACCATAGCATAGTTACAGGCCTGGCCACTGACAGCATTCACATTGTGAACAACCTGTTGTACCTGACAGGTCATGGAATGGCTTGTCGACTCTTTGCTAACTGATGAATCATCTACCATGGAGACAGAGGCACTGTAATATCACCTCATTCTTAGCTCAGTAAACTGAGGCTTTCAGCTGCAAGTGGTGTTACCAGACATAACAGCAAAAAAAAAAAAAAAGGCAAAATCCCACCCATTTCCATTAATAATCAACCATACACACCCGGCAAAAAATAATAGGTGGATGACTGTGGAGTTATGAGGCACACAACCTCAAAGGCAAAATATTTACAATATACACACTCACACAACAAACCATCCTGCATACTTATATTTGAAGGTAACCAACATTATAATGGACCCACTAACTGTTACTCATTAAATCACACGAGAATGTACTGTCAGAAGCTAAAAAAGTGTGAATCACAAATGAAACATCACAAGAAATAAAAAAAATGTGTGTTAAGCACTTTTGTCTACTTTTCAAGAACAACCATAAAATTTATTACTAAGATTTAGAACAATGATGAAAATCACATGTTCCTAAATGACCACTAACCAATGATTAATACATAAGATGTCACCCTCATAAATTCATTTTCTTGCAAATGGAAATAAATTATTTTCAGACTAAATGAGATTATCATCTTTTGGGGTGACACCAAAGAAAGAGCACTAAAATTTGTAAAATATTTAAATAATTATTCAATTTTTTTTTAATTTACTCACAACTATAATTTGAATAGTATCAATTATTTAGAAGTTACTATCAGAAAAAAATATGGGTGTTTTTTGCCAAACATTTTTAGGAAACTGATGTTTTCCAAGTCCTATCTGCATTTTTCTGGTTAACACCCTTTGTACAAAAGAAAAGTTTAGTAAAAGGTCATTTAGTTAGACTCTCTAGGATAGTTTCGGATTATGTGATTTTTTTTTTTTTTTTAAAGAAAGAGAGAGAACTCCTACAGAAAATGCTTCTGGAGAGAGGATACCTTAGTGAGCTGATTAATTCTTTAATCTTAGAAGTTATAAAAGGCAGAAAGACAAAATATTCACCTATATTAAGAAAAGAGGCCAACACGGTGACTACTAGTAGAACACACAATTTAAACACGGAGAATATTTTGAAAGGGCCATGGTTTTAGAATAGAATACTGATATGTAGGCCATGAAAAACATTATTAAGGCCAACTGGAACATTTTCCAAAGTGATGAAAGAATCCACAATTTGGTGTTAGTGTTTCTTAAATGGGTACAAATATAAAAAATAAACTTCAGAAAGGAAATGGGTATCCAAAAAAAAAAAGTATAACAGGTGATTAACTGTTGGGTTATGAGGCACACAACCTCCCAGGAAAATATTTACAATATACACACTCAGTCAACAAACCATCTTACTAATTATCCAATATACCAATGTTTGAAGGTAGCCATCATTACAATGGCATATGACAGCCTAAGTTAACAAAAAGCAACTTTACTGTGCAGATATACTGCAGTGGGCAACACACATGGGGTGTCAATGTACCCCCACAGGCAGCTTATAAAAACTCAGCTACACTGAAAGAGAAACTGAAACAGTTGCATGGATCTCCTACAACAGCACACCTAACTACTAACATTGATCAAAGAAACAGATATAGCACATAATAAATACCTGAAAATTGTCATTGCCCTGTAGTGAAGGAACAATTCTTCTGGAATACTTTTCTCTAACAAAAGTAAATTCTCCTTTTGTAGAATGCTGATGACCCCTGCTCCACATTGTTCTTGTACTGTGTAAATCTTCCACCCCATCCCAAGGGCATGATGTGTACGCTAATTAGTTCTCAACGCATTAGCATTTATGAATTGCACCAATTGCATGAGGTACAAAGCAGTTAAACATTGTATTCATAGGTAGGTTCATAGATTAGAAGTAGGCTAACTGTCCCTGCTAGCCATTTTAAGCCTAGCCAATTATCCCCTGTGAGATTCAAACCCTGTACCTTGTGTTTGTCAGGCAAACACCTTAACCATTAGGCCACCCTCCTACCCCTCTTCCTTAGGCCACGTACACATCTGAACACCTGGATAGAAGACCAGATAGTAGGTACTGAAAGATAGTCAGGATAATACCTTTTTTGTGTTCCTCATTTGGAGTACTGTTGCACGAGTTAGTTTTTGAAGAGCTTGCCAGTTTGCACACCTTAAAGTAGCTTTGGAAGTGTAATACTACGACTGCAATATTATTATTATGGCATTCCACCTTCTGTTTAACTAGCTGCATCCCTGCCCTTTGCATCTTCATCCTGTGGTCCTATTTCCAGCATTTAATGTGGCCAAAAATACATAAACACACACACACGGGCACAAATTGCTTACAACACAATTTTTTAAGTTGTCCATTGAGAGATGGTTGGCTTTGAGCAGTATCACTGGTCATTGTTGAACAGTGGGAGATGCTAGTTCTTGTGCTATTGTACAAACAATGACAGGAAATCATTTTGCATGTCTTTTCCCTACCCTCTTTGTCCACAATTGTGTATAATTTGTTAAGTTTCCAATTTTACCTATTAAAATACAGGTAAATGACAGTGACACAGCAAATAAAATTGATGATTGCTGTCATTTTGCAATAAATTGTATGAGTGTACAAAGGTGAAGACTGTAGATTCAGAATGCCAATCGTCTTCATAGCCAAAGGAGTGACTGATCATGATAACTGTTATATGCAGTGACAAGTGATATGATGGATGGTGGTTCAATTTGCGCAAAGCCATATATGCATAAAGTTGATGTTTTAATGGCCTAAATTTGTTGTTTGTTACAGCCCATCAAATGGTACATAATACAAACAGTTAAGATCTCATAATACACGTATGCCATATGATGTTCTTATTATCCTTCACTGTAATGTCTGCTTATGAAAAGTACCTGAGAACACCATTTTTACTCCTTTTGTTATGTATCTATCCCCACCCTCTTTTGTCATTGTCTTTTTTCTCCTCCATTTTTGTTACTATTATATGCAGCAGCACCTGGACTGACCACTCTGGCATGCATGTCATCCCCCAACAGGTGGCAGTGCCATCATCACCACCACCACCACAAGAGGCACCCAGCATATCTGGGTCACATCCTGCCAGAGCTGCTTCGACAGCTTCTGCCCTACCTGCACCGCTAGTGTCAGATACCCCTGCCATGGGTGATGGTGCACTGGTACCTACCAGGAGCAGTGTCAGTGAGGATTGGTAATTATGTCACCTGTCAGGAGCTATTGGTCCCCACCAGGAGCAGTGTCAGTAAGGAGTGGTGATGCCATATGCTGACTGTCTAAAAGAATTCCAGCTATACTCTGTCGCATATTGTCTACTCAGAGGCGATCTCTGCTTAACATACAAGACCATGTCAAACCCAGAGCTGTTGGACATGCTACACTTAAAGAAATCCCAATCCCTCAGAGCCACACACTCCAGGGATCTAAACCCTGTCATCACAATGAACAAAACATGCTGGAGGGATAGGTTCCTGACCCAGAGACTCCCCAGACTCTGGAATAGACTGCCCATACATATCAAGCAGAGCGCCTCTTCAAAGGAACCTTGACAATTGGATGAGAGATAGGAAATTCACCCTGGGGATCACATCAGTCACCCTACTAGACAGGGGTCCAAGGAAGTAAATATTGTGGGAAGAAATAGCCAGGGAATTGTTATGGCTAGGCTTGTATAGGCCCTAGGGCCTATAGCCTAGTACCAACCTATGAACCTGTGCCACCTGTCAGGAGCTATTGGTACCAACCAGGAACGGTGTCAGTGAGGAGTGGTGATTGTCACCATCAGGAGCTATTGGTACCCAACAGGAGGAGTGTCAGTGATGAGTCATGATTATGTTACCTGTCAAGAGCTATTGGTACCCACCAGGAGCAGTGTCAGTGAGGAGTGGTGATTATGTCACCTGTCAGGAGCTGGCAGAGCTTGTGGAGGAAGTTTGATGTGCACATCAGCCCTAGAGAAAACATACTCCAGCAACTCATTAAGATGTGTCCCTGCTCAGCACTGCCTGTAACTGCTGAGGCAGGACCCATTGGTGACAGTCCCAGGGTGAGGAGTGATTTTCCACTGTGTCAAAGCTGGCAGAGTATGCATTTGTGTCAAAGCTGGCAGAGTATGCATTTCTGAATAGCCCATCCTATCTCCATTCCCGGTGTTCCCTTCCCTTTGTATGTGTATTGAACCCTGTCAGATTATACAGTCCTCCCTTTGCTTTCATTTGCCCTGTGTTTTCTGATGTCTCCTTCACCTCCCTCCCTCAGTGTGTTGGCCACCACCCTGTCTGTCATGTCTTTCTTTCCTCAGCTACCTACCCTCTCACTTTTTATCTATGTCTTACATATCTGACTTCCTTCCCCTATGTTCCCCTCTCAAACATAGTAAATAGCACCTATCCCACAAAAAAAAAACAAAAAAAACATTCGGAGTCACCTTTTTGGCATTCCCTTCAACTATAACTTATCATATACATGCACTATTAGTCTGTCAGTGGCTTCATAATACCACACTACTCTGGAGCATAACACTTCCTAAAACATGGTTTTCATTGCAATACTATGTATCTTGTACCGCTGTTGGACACACACACACACACACACACACACACATATATATATATATATATATATATATATATATATATATATATATCTATATGTATATTATACACTACATTCCATGTTCAGTAATACATGTAGAACATCTCACACACGCACAATGGGTTTTAAAGCAAGAAAATAAATACTCATTGTATGTATAATATTGCAGGCCAGTTTTCAAACAGCATCTTCACTATTCACAGCTGATAAATGGTAAGTAACAGTTTACATCCTATGGCGGAAACTAACTTTGCTTGCATTGATATACTGACCTTCATGTGAATCAGTTTAAGCTTGATGTGTCAAACAAAACAGTATTGCTTCAGGCATGAGTACACAGTTCCCATTTTAAGTGTAAAAGCTACCATGCCTGAGAGGACTCCTGATGTGATTTTCAGATTGTCAGTGATCCATTGATTATTGGTGTCTAACATTGCTCATTTGGCAGCCTTCCACAATGGTGAAACACTCCCTTGAAATGTGTGCTTTCTGACAACTTTTTGTATACTTTCTTCTGCTATCACTTGGTAGTGCACAAGTAAAGAGAATTATTTGTGCTGGAAAGGGTTCAACTCCCGCTATATGTACGTTGTATCAGTATGAAAAACAATTGGTGGCATGCAGTGATGAATTAGTGAACAGATATAATGTAACACTTTCACAGATGTAGGGGTTTGATCCCCTTAATGCTGTACTCCATTCTAATCATGGCCATATTTATCCACATATACACACACTGCTAATGATTTCCCTTCAAATGGGTGCCTTCTGACAACTAGTGTATAACTTCTTCTGTAGCATCAATAACTAATGTGGAAGTCACATGAATGCTGGTTAGGCAGTCTGGGCACAAAACTAGTGATGTGTGCATTGTAACAATGTAAAAAGTAATTGGTGACATGCAGTGATGATTTAGTGAACAGATATGAACTGAATATGACACTTTCGCAGGTGTAGGATTTTGATCCCTCTAAGTGTTGTACTCGCATTTAATCATGATCATATTCATTCAAACATTCTGTTGATGCTATTCCTATAAATGTGTAATTTCTGACCGCAGCTGCATAATTTGTTCTGTGGTGTCAGTGGCTAGTGCACAAATTAAGAGAATGAGTTAGGTAGGCAGGTGTTTAAGTCCATGATGGTCTACCTTGTCGAATGCTGACAGATGTCCTATTATTATGTGTTAATGACATGCTATACAAGGATAAAACATGATAACAGGATACATGCATTTGAGAGATTCCATGATTCAGTCAACTGATGCAGTGATGGTTACAGTGTATGATGGTTTTTCAGTCACCACCCCTGTTATGTGTTATTTCATTTTCCGCTGTTCATAAGCTCATAGGTTCATAGATAAGCACTAGGCTAGCTGCCCTTGTGGGTCATTTTAAGCCTCTCCAGTTTTCCTTTTGGTGCTTGAATTGACCTATCCCATTTGGTGTTACATTGGTCAACCATCCCATAGTCAATAATTATCCATTATCTCTGGTGAGAATAACTGATATCATACCATAAATAATTGGAAAGAATGCATGCATGGGATAAAGTATTTAGGAGCAGTCTCTGTTCATTAGTATACAGGGGGTAGTCTTGGGTTAAGTTTTCAAATACATAACCATAGATCCAAGATCCACAGTATTTTAAAATTTACATTCTATGCATGTATTCACACCTTTTCAGTGCATCATCTCTAACTTGCTAATGGCCATGAATTTACAATATCACTGTGAAAAATCGGGTGTTTGAACCCAGATGTGTGCATTTTGTTTGTCTTGATTATCGGTATTCCTCTGAAATGTATTTTTGAATGACCTCGTTCATAATTACTCCCATGGCATGCCTTACTAATACAATATTCATCTGGAAATATTCTTGAAAAAAGTCAGGGGATTGAACTCAAGTATGTGCATTTTATTTGTCAAGTTAACAATTATTCTGATCCCTTGAAAAAACATTCCAGTTGCATCATTGATAACTGCTCTCATGGCATTTCTTGTTAATACACTGTTGTGCTGCAGCTATACTTGAAGAAAGTCAGGGATCAAACCCAAGTATGTATATTTTGTTTGTCCTGGTATTAACTGTTCAGTTCCCCTAAAAATGTCCTTTTCCAATCACCTTTACTACCACTGCTTCTGTGGTATGTCCTGCTAATAGAATAGTCTAGAACATATCAATGACATAGGTAGAGGCTCAGTTTTATTTTTGAGTTTCCCTTTTAGTGCTCCCACATGTTACGTCCCACTGAATGTCAAATATCCAGTAATGCGTGTATGCATTATATGGGGGACATTGGCATTGTCTCACATAATTCATTTTTCTGGTTTCTTCTGCCACTGTTGAGATGGATAGTTAATAGATTTGCGGTCTTAATTGCCATAATGGCCTATTTGATTGATCTGTGTACTTATGCACTGATATGTAATGTGTTGTAGGGCACAAGCATTATATTCAGTGAATACCCTTGCTAAGGCAATTCTACGATACATTGTAGTGTGGGACTTCTGACTTTGTTTCCCTTGAGGAGCATTACTTGTTCTTTTTTGTTGCAATCTGCCTGCATGTGTGATACCTTTCTGATGTATGTGTTTTATGAGCCCTTGCACTATGCTTCTGCAGTGTCTCACCTTTACATTAAACTGTGGATATACTGGCATATGGACTGAATTGCTGCACACAGAGGTGGGTTCTAAGGTTTTCTTTGAAGTATTTTGGATTTGTCTTAGGTCTTGAGGGAGAGCATTGCAATATGTAGATACAGATGAGGAATACATTATATAATCATACGATTATAGGAGATTACTAGGCTAATGACTCTAGAGCCTTTTAAAGTCTAGCCATCCATGCTCAAATTTTTTGAATTATTAAAGCCCAAGGATTAGAATGGCTTGGTACATACCTGTGTCTTAGGGCATGTACAAGCTTCCCATATCTATAAGGAACAGAGGCAACAAGCCAGGGGTGAATTTACAATTTCTTATTCATTTTTCCAAACTCTGAATAGGCTTAGGGCACAGCTCTGCTTCACATGAATGGGGAGTCTGTTCCAGAGAAGGGGTAATCACTGAGAAGCATACCTGTCCCTCCAACATGTTTTGTTTTTCACACAGATGAGGTTAAGATCTTCAGCTAGGGTAATTCTAGTGCTGTTTGTTTAGTGAATGTGCAGCAGATCTATCAGGGCTGGATCAGCAAATTCTTTGTAGGTTAGGCATAGATCATCCTTCAGTAGTCTGTAGAAGACTGAGTACAGGGGCAAGGCTTTGAGATGGTCTGTATAAGAGATGCTATTTACACCTTGTGCTCTTTTAATGAGGAACTTATATGGCCAATCTAGCTGTTACAAATGCCTGGTCAGGTGCATACTGAAGGATTCATTGTACTTGATTATTAGTCTTATGAATGGTGAGTATAATGGGACTATGATCACCTTGGATGTAGATGTCATGCCATTACTCATACGTTATGCCATAGAAAAGGATTTTCTCATCACCATGGACACATGGTGATCAAAGTTCCGGTTACTGTCAACTTGAGTTCTCAAGGCCCTTATCACTGGATATAACTATTCATTCTTTGCATTGTGTTTTAGGCATAGCTCTGACACCAGTTATTTGTCTGTGTAAAACCCTCCTGGAGGATATCTACATCGCTGTAGCATTCACTGATTGCACCCAGCTTGCAGTCATCAGCAAATTTGGTCAGCAAAACTCCTTTTACATTTTCTTTGACTTCAGAGAAGTATATTCCAAAGAGGAGATGTCCCAGTACCGAGCCCTGTGGGGCACTGCTAGTAATGGGCCTGTTGGTGGAGGTGGATTAACCCAGCCTAACTACGTGTTCTATCTGTAAGTCATTTGGCTATCCATTAGGTGACATAGGTCTTTCGTATTATGCACTGTTTTGCCCTTGTCCATGGCTCTAATGACCTTCTTGACAAAGTCTACCAGATTTTGCAGGCATGGCCTGACCTTGATGAAACTGAACTGGGTTGGGTCCAGTGTTTGAAGATTTCCTATGTCTTTCTTTATCAGGTCCACAATAATTCTTTCCATGTCCTTGCATATAAGTCTAGTTAAACTTATGGGTCTATGGTTCCCTGGGTTTGGTGATTGTCCCCCTTGGTGTATAGAGATGATCTTTACAGCCCTCTATTCCCTAGGGATGAAGCCTGACTGAAGTCTATGGCTGAATAAATATTCTAGTGGGCCTGACCTGTTATGTTTCAAGCTATTTAGGAGGCATCTTGGGATATTATAAGGAGCTGTCAATGCAGTGTGTTTAGCTTTGGGGAGTGCAATGAGGACCTGTTCTTTAGTGATAGTTGGGGATAAATGCTAGATATTATTTCCTTGGCGGATAAATGAGGGTGATGGGTTGAAACTGGTCTACATTTACTGGCTTGCAAATTTGCTATATTTTCTTGTTTGGTATAAGGAGCTCCATTTGCTATTAGTTCAGCCTACTGTAGTAATAATTGAAAAATGCTTTATGGTTATCCTTGATGGACTTAGTCCCCTGAGTTGCTTGCTGACACTGAAGAGGGATTTTTTTTTTTTTTTTGCTTTTTGGGCACATACCTTTCTATTTTTGGACAGGATCTTCTTTCATTTGTTGTACAACCTTTTTATGCTGGGGGTCCAGCAAGGGGGCTCATTTTTGGAGTTTGTCCTAAGTTTATTTCAGTTTAGTACTGCTGTTAATATGCAGCTATTTACATGCTTGTACAGGGATTCCATAAACACTTCCACGTAGACCACAGTATTCTCTGAGTTTGGGGGGGGCAGAATTTAGCTATGCCATTACTTAATAGGAGGTAGTTAGCTTTGGAAAAGTTCTTAAAGATTCTGGGGTTTGGGCATTATATTTATTTCAAGGGTGGCTGCTTTGTGACCTGATCTGACCAGCGAGGAAATTACAATTTGGGGGGGGGCTGCAACATTCCCTCAAATTTGTGGGTACCAGATCCAGGATATTTGCACCCCAGTAGATGTACAGACTGTTCCAGTGTATTTGCATTGACAAAATCCAGGAACCTTTGAACCTGTGTGGTAGTGCTTGAGTATGTATCTCAGTTTATGGTGGATAGCTGAAATCTCTCATAAATATGGTGTTGGGTTGAATAGTGAGTGGCTCCAGTACATTCAAGTACATGGTGTGGTTATCTTGAGTCATAGAAAGGGACCTACAGCAAGCACTGATATGGTATGGGACTTTACCTAAGGTTAGTTGGACATGGAGTAGCTCAAGTGTGCAAGGGCCCCCCCACAGGCAGATGCAACTGATGGAACTGGCAGGCTGGGAGATTAATTTTCTTTTAATTAAAAAATTTAAATTATGGCCAGTCGCACACATGGAGCGGGTGTTCCTGACCTGTTTTTGTCTTCTCCGTCTGTGCGGAACTGGAATTCTAGAAGATGTTTGGACTATGAATGACTGTACAAGCGAGAGGTAGGTGTGTGTATTTTTTAAGTGTTTAAGAGGTGTGTGTGTAAGAAATTGATAGATAGGGGTGTGTGGATGTAAGAAGTAGGTAGGTAGGTATGGGTGTGCATGCATGCATATATGTAAGAAGTAGGTAGGTAAAGGTAGAGTTGGGTGTGTGTGTGTGTGTGTGTGTGTGCGTGTGTGTGTGTGTGTCTACTACAGATGATCAAACTTTTAAAACATCGACTTTCATATGGCCGAGACCACATGACGATGTTTCAAAAGTTTGGACACCTGAAAAAAAAATTCCTGGACATTTTTTGTGCCCCCACACCCCCTGAAATTTAAATATACCAACTCCAAGATCGCACTGCAACAAAGAAAAGGGAATTTTTCCTGTTCTGCGCTCTACAGAGATCTCTGTTCAGAACATTCAAAGTTTTAAAACTTTGATCATATGGTCTCGGCCGTATGAAAGTCGAAGTTTTAAGATTTCGATCATCTGTAGGGGACCCGTGTGTGTGTAAGTAAGAGAAAGTAGGAGTGTGAGTAAGGGGAGGGGGTTCATACCTCATAATTAGCCAGATTTTTGCCTCATATTTTCAGTTTGTTTCTCATAAAATTGTGTTTTTCCTGGCAATTCATTGAGGACTGAAGTCAGAAAATAATGGTAGACATTTGAGCTTTAGACTTCATAGCTTTCAGAAAATGCATACTAATGCAAAACTTGTTGTTCTATTTACTTTCTAAGTAGGCAGGGGATGTATGTGTCATACCGCTCAACTGTACAGATTTTCACAGAATGTCCAGATTTTTGCCTTATATTTTTGGTTTGTTCCTCACAAAAATTCTGTTTTTCACAAATCACTGGGATGAGCTAGGATTAAAGTTATTAAATAATGACATGCATTTGAGTTTCAGACTTCATATCCCAAAAATGCATTATAACACAAATCCTGTTATTCTAGCAAATTTCTAAATGTGTCCCTAGTTTGAGGCCTTTGTGGTGTGTGTGTGTGTGTGTGTGTGTGTGTGTGTGTGTGTGTGTGTGTGTGTGTGTGTGTGTGTGTGTGTGTGTGTCTGTTTGTGTATGTATGTTTAAGAAAGAGGTAGCATACCCCTCAGCTGTCCAGGTTTTTGCAGAATGTCCATATTTTTGCCCCATATTCCTCCAAAAAGGATTGAAGTTGCTAAATAATGACAGACATTTGAGTTTTAGACATATCCTTTAGAAAATGCATACTAAAACAAATCCTGTTATTCTAGCAATTTCCTAAGTTCCTGAGAAAAAATATTTATAATCTGTCCCTATTTATTTTAGGCTTTGTCCAGATTTCTTGCACTAAGAGGTTGAGGTGTGTGTGTGTGTGTGTGTGTGTGTGTGTGTGTTTAAGTGTGTGTGTGTAAGTGAAATGCCCTAGTTACAGTTAGCAGGTGTAATTTATTTTCAAGTGCATTTCCAAGGAATTGTGAGCTTCAAGGGAAGAGAAGTTTACTGCTGATCACGTTAAGTCTGCTTAAAATGTATAACTGTTTTGTTCAGCAAATGGTAGCACTATTGTTGCATAAAATTTTAAAGCAGTGTTAGTAGTACAGCAGATAGCATACTTGCATCTTGATGCAGAGGGCTGTATGTTCTGCTCCCACACCATGTTGATTTGTATTTTAAGGGGGTGGGATGCTGCAGACCTGGGAATGTCCTCCTTTGGATGAGATGCCTAGAACTATGAACCTGTTTTTCAGCTTGACACCCATTCACTATTGGAGTATAGCAGCTTAACATTTTTTTAATGTGACATAGGCAATTTATTCTTCAAGGGCAGCAGGCACTTAATTTGTAGATGAAACACTGAAATATAAAGTTATTTTCTAGCAACAACCTCTTCATTAGTTTCAGATCTTTTTAATGTGGAATTATTCAGATGACTTTTACTTCTGCAGAAATTGTGTATATTGACTGATATTGGTGGCTTGTAGTGACAGAAGTTTGAGTGGCCTTTTATGGTTGAAATGTTCTGAATTGGGCAGTTTGTCATTATTCATATGTTTTGTTTCATTGCTTACTGGCAAAATGTTCAAAACTATACATTTAAAATGCACACTAACAAGTGGTGCTGTATTATACAAGAGATATAATTCAATTATATATTATAATTGATCCACCTTCCTGATTGTATTAAAGACATTTTGCATGGTCCTAAAAATGTGTGCTAGGGGCTTATGATTTGAAAACAGCCCAAAGGTAAACTTAACTCGCCACTGGCCAAATGCATTTTCTTTGAATGTGGGTTTCAATGCTGTTTCAGTGAATGTGAGTTTCAGAGGTAGAGAAGTTTTGATGCTAATTCTGTTTTCATTGTAAGACTATTGCTTTGTTTAGCAAAGGTCTGTCAGTGTTTATGCTATGAAATTTGAAATAAAATTTGTAAATTAAATCCAAATATCTGTAATCATTGTAAAAGTAAAGCATAAATCAGTTTGCACACTGAGAGTTTTGAACAATGTTTATGGCAACAGGGGAGAAATAGCCAAGTAATGGGACACTGGAATGGCTGTGTGGGGGGCTCTGGGTTTGCACCCCTCCTGCAAAAAATCCTGCAGGCTCCCCTTGGTGTGTGTCATATTGTATGAAGAATCTTGAGGTGTACTTACTTTTTATGTAGATTTTAGATCAACCTTTTATCCCTTCTTGTGTGGTAACCAAATGTATGGAAGGTGTTATAGTCTTGCACTGCTGGGGTGCCTTCAAACAGCTATGAACCATGTCTCAGTAACTACATAGATGCCAACACTCTCCAGGGCAAGGAGCGTTTCCAGGGAGTGGAGCTTCTTGTTGAGAATCCCAGTATTGATCAGTAAAGCCTTTAGTTTATCTTGAGTAGAATTTACTATGTCAGAACTTTTATCAGGTTGTCATTGAGCGAAAAATGCACTATAGGGGTGGATAATGTTTTCACCAATATCCAAAGGCCTAGTTGGGACAGGTGCAGACCATCCCTGGCAAAGCAACAGGGTCTGTCAGTCATGTCTTACCAAGCTGACAAATATTGGATCACCATTAGAATACCAGTAACTTATCCATTTGTTTAAGTCAGTCATCATCTCTTTATATTGTGGTATCGTCTTTGGACAGGACAGAATGCTGCTCAGTGCCTGGGGCACATAATCTGAAAGGTCTACCCTATATCTCTTCATATAGTCGAGGGAGGTCTTTAATGCCTACTTCTGGGGGGCATGTTGCAGCATTCCCTCATAATTTGTGAGTACCAGATTCAGGATATTTACACCCCTAGTAGATGTGCAGACTAGCTGTTCCAGGGTGGTTCAGTGTCCAGAGTGGATGTGTGATCTGCTGGATCCTTGCCCTGATAGTGTAATCTGGGATCCTTGCCCTGATGGCAACTGACCATGACTGTCTCCTTGCTTATCCTGGTGAGTGGGAGAATCAGTGTGTCTCAAATGTCCAATGTACTTCTACAAGACTAAGGTCCTCAGACTAAGCAAAATGCAAGCAGTAAAAATTTAGTAAAATGTAATAAATGAGGCTCGGTTCCTGTATCGAGTCTCAATTATTTCACTATTGTGAGTTATACTACAAGACTAAGGTTCCCAGACATTGCTTTACCATGTTTATTGTTTTGTCTATGGACTTGGGCAAGATATGTGCCCTTAGACCTGAGAGATCTAGACAGGGTGTACCATAACATTACTATCTGCAGTGCTGGGCATTTGTGTGGGTGATGACGTATGCTTTGGGACAGTTTAAGTTTACAATATTTGGTTGTTGGGGAATTCCACTCACTTTAGTTGGTGGAGTCCTAGGCAATGACAGGTTTTACTTGGAATGCAGATTCAGATCTTGCAAGTATTCTTGCAGTAGCTCATTGCAGAATGCTTTTGTCATACTTATTGTTTATTACATCCACCCTAAGGATGTCAGTAATTCTCTAATTGTTCTTCTCCACTGTCTTTGTTTATTTTATTTGTAAAAGTACGTTCTGTCTCACCTACTCTGTCTATATGCGTTTCAGATTTCCTTCCCCTAAGCACATTGCTGTACAATTTTTATATCACTTCTGCTCCTGTGACCACTGACCACGAAGTGCACCCTAGTTCAACACTATACTCTCAAGGGTGGGGGCTGTCATTAAGGCAGCCATGAGAGTGCTTTTCCCTCTTGCTGGTATCACAGTTATAAAACCTTTTTATTGCTCTCAAAGGTGATGTGTACACCTTTTGGTCCTGAACCTTAGCAGCTGCTTCTTAACCCAAAGCTTTAGCCACTGAAATTCTCCTAGAAGCCTGTTTCACCTTCTGTGGCTCTTTGCACTAATTCTGTGCCATCTGCAGACAGGCTGATGCTGAATTCCAGCCCCAGCAGATGTCTAAATTAAAACACATTAACCAGGTTCAGTCACCATAGTAATTCATGCATTACACCACTGACCACATTTTTCATTAAAAATCTAGTTCCTGCACGACATACTATATCCACCCTATTAACACAGACCCACCCCATACTCCTAAACTTACACACAAATCTCCTGTGTGACACTGTACTTTGACTGCCTGAAATCAGTGACAGAATAGTAATAATAAAATGTGTTACTACAGGAACACAGAAAACACAATAAAGCTGCTACTGCATGTTAACATTTACTATGACACACAAGTGCACAGACTATGTTTTATTTGGCATGCAGGCATAGTTCAACATTATTTGGCAGAGCAAGATTGCATGAGTTTAATTCAAATTATTATAGTGCAACATTTGCTCATGCTGTATAACCAATGGCTGATGACTATATTATATAGTCACAGCAGATGTGCCAATAATATCTAGGCAGGTTTGAAGAAGATACTGACACAGTGAAAGGCTTGATGGGAAAGCAATTGTTGTTGTTCTTCTTCTTCTTTCGGCTTTTCACGGTTAGGGGTCGCCACAGAGGAAGTCCGGTCCGCTAATGATTGGCAGTAGATTTTTACGGTGCCAAGGTGCCAGCTCGACCCCCAACCTTCAACGAAGGCACGCCCATTCTACGCTTGTCTTTCGAACGCCACTCGACCGTGGGGAGGACATGCAGACTCCACACAGAAGGCGCTCCAGCTGAGAATCAAATGGGAGAACCTCTTGCTCGATAAAATCTACTACTTTTACTAACATAAAAATCTACTGCCAATCATTAGCGGACCAGAGAGCTGCTGTGGTGACCCCTAACATGAAAGCAATTGTACAAATGCAAAAACTCTGCTTTTAAAGGAGAAATAAGTAGGCTTATAATGGAGATTGAGCTGGGTAGGCTGCTATTGGAAGAAATTCTGTACAAAATAGTAGACATGAATGTCAAGCTTTGAGGAAAAGAAAGATAAACTGCTGAAATGTGGCGATTTAAAAAAACAGTAT
>NC_056738.1:299976988-299981988 GCF_019279795.1 Protopterus annectens | reverse complement strand
ATATATATCTAGGCCTACCTGATATCAAATTCTCACCCAAAAATTATTTTGACAAACATCCGGATCATCAAGGTTGTACTCCAAAACCAATCACTTGACCATCCTTCTGAACTTTGCCTATTTCCACACTATAGTGCAATCTCAGAGTTGGCATTGGGTGGGTTTGAGTTGCTTCGGTTCTTTTTTTGTTTTCATGGTGGCCAAGTGGTTAGTTTCCTGGAGTAAAACTTCAGTGATCTGGGTATTCATTAAAATAAGGTTTTCAGCGAAGTCGTCTCGTGAATGTAATTTTCTGGTAAATAAGAATTCAATAATATGAAGTACATCTTTATATATATATATATATATATATATATATATATATATATATATATATATATATATATATACATACATACATGAGAGAGAGTGAGAGAAAGAGATTCTGTAATATCTATCGATCTAACTGTATATTATATATATATATATATATATATATATATATATATATATATATATATATATATATACACACACACATACGTATGTATATATAGATATATATAGATACATGCAACAGTCACTAATGTCAAACTTTCAGAATCTCAGATGTTACAAGGATAAGTGTTGCTGCCTTTGCTGGTTTATCTGTGAGTGTGAAAGATCGCTGTGCAGCTGGGAATGGTAATTTATCCTCTTCCCCACAGTGGTGTGAACTTGGAGTTGGTATATATAAACTGTAGAGGGTGTGAGGGATATGCTTTTGAAATCAGTGTTTTTAGATTTGTTTGATCTAAAAGCTCATTTAAGGAAAAAAAAGCAGTGGCACGTTTGATTGAAAACTGATATGACCTAAACCACAAATGGCTGAATCACATTTGACTGAAAATGTAAGCGTATAGGAAATGACTGTAAGAGTGGCTGTGGAGCATAGGAATTACAATACAAATTAGTGTCTATCAGTACTAGCTCTTTGCTAATGCACTGCTTCTCCCTCCACTGCTTCTAGGTCTCCTCCTCCTCGGCTCCGATCCCCTTGTTTCTCCCCGGGACCCGAGGAGGAGGACACCCGATCTCTGTCGAGGTCATCGAGGCGGCATTCCAGGCCTGCCTTGGTGGCCTCTTCGAGATCTACTTTTAGTTTATCTGATGCAGACTTGGACCGGATGATGCGAAGATTCATCAAGGCCAAGCTGCAGATGGGAGTGCTCTTGCCCCCCCCCCCCCAGGGGGGGGAGCTCGACACCTTTTTTCCACCCTATTGCTCCTTCTCCGACCCGCTATCCGGGTTCGGAGCGCTCGGAGCCGAGCAGCGTTGGAGCCGGGGGTGGGTCGGGATCGACAGTACTTGGTACTTCGGATCTGACCCTGCCCTCGAGCCTGTTGGATCTGACCTCTTGGAGTCGTGGTCCGAGCTTTGGATCTGGGGGATTCAGTGTGCCTTCAGCTCCGTCCAGGTCGGAGCCCACTGGTCCCTCGGATCCGACGGTCTCGGCGCCGGCTCCAATCCCTTCATCGGATCCGAGTGGGAGCCGACTTTCGGATCCATTAGAGAGTGTCTCTCCCTTGGCCTTCGATGTTGTGGAGAGGGCTCTGTTGAGAGCATCCGGACCCCCGGTCCTTGCATCGGCTCCTCCCTGCACTCCCTCTCTGGGCTTCCATCACCCGGCCAAAGGGACAGCCTGCTTCAATGTTACAGATGGTTCCATTGGAGCAAGATGTTGCTGGCGACAGTACTTGGTACTTCGGATCTGATCCTGCCCTCAAGCCTGTTGGATCTGACCTCTCGGAGCCGTGGTCCGAGCTTTGGATCCAGGGGATTCAGTGTGCCTTCGGCTCCATCCAGGTCAGAGCCCACTGGTCCCTCGGATCCTACGGTCTTGGCGCCGGTTCCAATCCCTTCATCGGATCAGAGTGGGAGCCGACTTTCAGATCCATTAGAGAGTGGCTCTCCCTCGGCCTTCGATGTTGTGGAGAGGGCTCTGTTGAGAGCATCTGGACCCCCGGTCCTTGCATCGGCTCCTCCCTGCACTCCCTCTCTGCTGGGCCAGGCTTCCATCACCCGGCCAAAGGGACAGCCTGCTTCGATGTCACAGATGGTTCCATTGGAACAAGATGTTGCTGGTGAGGCCTCCTCGGACAGTCCCTCCGAGGAAGTTCCCCGCAAGCATAAGTGCAAAAGGAGGCACGTGGACTCCCCTGAGTCCTTAACTGAGGACACAGACTTGGAGGAAGGGGAAGGCTCCCCAAGATCGCCCCCTGAGGATGTCTCCTTTGGAGACATCATGGAGATGCTGAGGATCAGAGGTGGGTGGTCTGCCCCCAAGTCTTCCTCTGACGACTCCGTGTTTCTGGAGGTATTCGAGGCAGGCCCATCTACCTCTTGGGTGTCCCCTCCGGCCGACCCCCTGGTGGACTTCATTACCACCAGGGCGTGGAAGGATCCGGACACCGTGGAGCCAATACCGAAACGCCCGGATAGAATTCTTAGCCCCCCCCTCAGACCGATCACATTGGAGTAATGGGCCCCCCGTAGATGCCATGTTGACGGCGGCAGCCATGAAGAGGGAATTGGCTCAAGAGAGCCCCTCAGTCCATCCACCGAGCAAAGAGTCCCGTTTGATGGACCGCTTAGGGAAGCGAGTCTTTAGTTCAGCGACCTTCTCGGTAAGGTCTCTGAACTATATGGCACATGTCATCAGGATGCAGTGGGATCTTATCAAAGAATACGCTGCATCCTCCCCTGAGTCCATGTCGGAGGATGACAAACAATTGTACTCCACCCGAATGGCCACTCTGAGATCAATTTCAAACACCTCTATACGGCTATTGTCCCCCGCCACAGAGGGAGCCGCTAGGGCTAGCGGAGCAGGCCTAGTCATGAGACGTCAGGCCTGGCTCCGTCATTGCGATTTTGCGGAGCCCTTTAAAGCATCCTTTGTGAACGCCCCTTTCGATGGTTCTGCCCTGTTTGGCAAAACAGTTTGCGAGACACTTGTCCAGAGCGGGAAGGACGGAAAGATGTTGTCTGCCGTCAGAGTACGCTTCTCTGCTCCCCAGCGGTCCTTTTCGAGGAACCAAAGGGGTCAGAAGAAGATGTGGTTCCAAAAATCACAACATTCCCAACCAGCTCCGGACAACCAGTCCTACCATGGCAGAGGTGGACAGGGAGGACGCCGCCCCAGGGTCAGAGTGGCTCCGAGAAACTTTGGGTCCAGAGAACCTTTCTCTGAGCGGCCCGCGCAGCAGCCCTGAGGGGTTGCCCAGCTGCTCCACTCTGGAGGCAGTCGGAGGGCGCTTCTCGGAACACCTAGCGGCATGGGAGTCCATCACAACAGACCGCTGGGTGCTTTGCATTATACCCAGAGGGTACAAAATACCATTACTCCATGTCCCCAAATCCAAGAACCTCCCCGATGTACCACCCGATCAGAGGGAGGCCGCAGCTGCAGAAATTCAGCAGCTGCTAAGAAAAAGAGACATCCAGCCCATCCCCCAAGACCAGCTCGGATTAGGGTTCTACTCCAGGTTCTTTTTGGTGCCAAAAAAGACGGGGGACTTGAGACCGATCCTAGACCTTTCCCACTTGAACCTGTCAGTAACCAAGGAAAAATTCCAGATGGTCACTCTTCTATCTATTCTCCCCCTTTTGAAGGAGAATGATTGGATGTGCTCCATAGACCTCAAGGATGCGTACTACCACATTTTAATGGACAAACGATCCAGGAGGTTCCTTTGCTTCCGGCTGGGGGCCAGTCACTACCAGTTCAGGGTCCTTCCCTTTGGCCTCACCACAGCCCCCAGGGTGTTCACCAAGGTATTAGCAGTGATTGCGGCCCACCTGAGACTCCAGGGAATACAGGTCTTTCCTTACCTGGATGACTGGCTCCTGAATGCACCAGCAAGGCATCTACTTTGCTCAGCCAGAGACTTCTTTCTCCATCTAGCCCCACAGTTAGGCATTACTATCAACATCGACAAATCTCTACTGGCTCCAATGCAGGTCATAGAATTTATAGGTGCCAGAATAGACACCAGAGAGTTGCGAGCCTTCCTAACTTCCGAGAGAATCCGGAACTTACAACTTCATGTGCGGGCTATCGTCCAATCAGAAGCTTCACCAGCGGAATTGGTCCTGAGGACACTAGGCTCCATGGCGGCAGCGATTACGCTCCTTCCATGCGCCCATTTGAACATGCAGGTACTGCAATGGACTCTTCTAGTGCAATGGTCCTTTCTATCCCTTCCTCTCCACCATCCCATTGCTATCAGCAAGGCTTGCAGGAGGGCGCTACTATGGTGGCTTCAAGCCTCGAACTTCCATACGGGCCGTCCCTTCTGCACCTCTCCCCCTCTCACCACAGTGACCATGGATGCTTCCCGCCTCGGGTGGGGGGGGCATTATTCAGGCAGGACAGTCCAAGGCATGTGGAACGATACAGAGACCTCCCTGCATATCAACGTTCTGGAGATGAGAGCGGTGCTGTTGGCGTTGCAAGCACTTCAGGCCCTCCTCCCCACAGGAACAATTGCAATTCAGTCGGACAACATGTCGGTGGTCAGGTACATCAACAAACAGGGGGGAACCAGATCTTGCCCTCTATGCCGCGAAGCCATGAGAGTGTGGGAATGGGCGATCTCCTCCAACCGCTTTCTGATTGCAACGCACATTCCGGGGAGGACCAACATCCTAGCAGACAAGCGCAGTGGCACCGTTCTTACCCGTCACAGTGGTCTCTCAATCCACTAGTAGCGAAGCAGATATTCACAACATGGGGGCAACCCTGCTGCGATCTTTTTGCATCTCCATCAAACACCAAATGCGGCAATTTCTTCGCTCTAATCCCCCCTCCAGGGAAACTCCAAGAGACGCTCTGGTGCATGCTTGGCCACCCGGTCTACTCTATGCCCCCGCAATTAAACCTCCTTGGGGGCTTATGCACAATGGGCTTTTGCAATGCACATCCATGTCTGTGCATGTGATGGGATCAAACAGCCTTGCTCCTCTTGTAGACAAGCAT